>NC_065443.1:176402536-176702536 GCF_917563875.1 Diabrotica virgifera virgifera
TTTGATGGAATTTTATGAGAATGGCGGATCAAATATTAAAATTTGTCCAACTGATTGAAAATTATCAGTATTTATATAATAATACCCAAACAAGAGTACTCCAGAAAAATGTGTGGAATTTAGAGTCATCTTCCGACAACTCTTTGGCGGCAATAAATAACCTTCTGTTGTAGTTTTTGTAGATATAAGGATGCACCCAAAATTTCCTCTGTTTCTTTTTTTTGCGGTGGCGAAGATAATTTAACAAATGTAAGTCCTCTTCATCACTTAACATCTTTGCAACTACTGTAAAAGCATGGAAAACCTTAAAACAAGACGATCACATGCCGCTTGCAAATCGATTCGTTTGCGGATTTTAAAGCGTAAAGGAATCGTCGCTGCATGACGAAACTTATACGCGTCTATGACGATACGCTTCGTGTGCAGAATCCCTAAGTCTCTTAGATAGCTGGTACACCACTTTACCGCATATATTTTAATCACACCCTTTTGTTGTTTTTTAAGGATGAACTATCAGCGTATGAAGCAGGCGAATCATTTGTTCAAACGTTAATAATGAATTTAGAAACATTACTTTCATCATTTAAGGATATTCTGACGAGTTCCAATTATGACACCTTTACGCAAATCCTTACTACCGAAGTAACACAAAGATTGGAAAAAGTTGTCATGAAAAGTAGTTTTAACAGGGTTAGTATCACATACACAAAACATATCCATACATACGCACACATACGCACAAGCCAATACACACATTCACAAACTTAAATCGCATGCACACTTATCACACACAAATTGTATGTCAGGTACTTACTATATCAAATCTTATAAACTGCGTTCGCTCAACTCAGACTCATTTTGGCAGATTCAGAGTAGGAAACATACAACACAAAAATTCCTACCTCACACTATTAACAGCTCAAATAAACTTACTCTTTCATTAAAAGAAGAAGAATTATTGGAATAGTTGGAGAGTATACTAAACTCATACAATTTTGTGGAATTTATTTCCTCAAAATATTTTTATTTTGTACAATAAATAATTTTCTCATTTGATATCAGTACATTATATACAATGGTGTAGATAAATAATTATTGAATGGCGTATGATTTATGTTATTTAGTTTTGCTTACTCTTAATATTGGCTATAGTACGTCCACTCTAGCTTTTCCCATTCACGCAATTATTTAACTACTTTTTATAGTAGGTCTCTTTTTAACTCAAAGAAATTAGTATCGCAAAAATTAAGCCTCTTTTCCATAGAAATCACAATAAGTTAAACAAGGGTAAACAATATTGAATGTCTTTGATAGCTTATGAATTTTGACGTTTATTTATTTTCAATGACAGTGGCAGTTTTTTTATTTACTTGCCTTTATTATTTAATAAGTTAAACAAGGATAAACAATATCGAATGTCTGATAGCTTATGAATTTTGACGTTTATTTATTTTCAATGACAGTGGCAGTGAATTGGGATACACAGCATCTCAGTAAACATCATATTAAAAATAAACCTTTTAATAATAATTAAATGCCCGTGGTAATGTTTGTTTTTAATAAATACGATTAACCTAGTTTTGCATCGATGTATGCTAGTATTTGATACAAGGTCGAGTTGCAATAATATTCAGTGGGTGTTTATTAACAGTCAGCACTTTTGAATCACGTTCACCTTGGCTTACCAAAACAGTAAATAAACAATAATCGACTTTAATTATATTTTTACGAGAACAGATAAATCAATTAGCAGTTGAGATTCGAGGGGGTAACATCGATTTCAAGTAAATACTATACCACCAGTTACTTTCTGTGATATATTTAACGTGTAAATAAATGTATTAACAACGAACGATATTTACTACATCAACCCTCATAGTCGGGGTAACCACCCCTAAGTGTCCAGGGTGGCTCAGAAGACAGGAGCCACCATATGGCGACCCAAGACCAGGCGAGAACGTAAGGAACAAGCAGTCTAGAACGAAAAATGGGAAAACACGTCAATGTTCTTGCACCTCGACCACCCTAGATAACAGTGGGGTGCCCACATAAAAAGGATGGAGACATCAGGCCCGAGACGGAGATGATTATGGTATGGAGATGGAACTTCGTCTGGACAATGGACAATGCTATGGGACGTGCAGCGAGGACTTTTGGGTGATACGAACAAAGACGTTTAAAGTGGTAAGTCCATGTTAGCTATTTTTATGGTATTTCCTGATTCGTATAAAGTATAAAGTAATATTAACGTAATTATAATTTAAGACGCACATTACCTTTTAAGTTTTACCTATTTTTACTTAATTATTCTATTTTAATTTCCTTATGATACCAATATTTGCCAAAATATACAGAATTTTTTTTAACCCTGATATTAGTTATTATAGGACGTAATGATACATTTTTATTTGATACTGATTTTTATATGATTTTTTTATATATTTACCAACATATTTTATCTTTGCTGATTCTTATCCATTTATTATTGGACTACTGATTTTTATTACATTTTTATTGGTCTACTGCTTTTAATGGTGATTTATATTGAGTGATATACTGATTTTTTTTTATGGCATTTTACTATATTTTTTACTATTTTTGACATAATATTTTTCATATATATTTACTATACCTCGTAAGACTGTCAAATTTATGCGTTCGTTACGGGTACAAGAATAAGAAAATTATGAATAAATGAGTAGCAACAAAGCTACTTGGGAAGACTTCGTCAAAATAGTTGAGGAGATTACGCAAGAAGTAACAATGCAAAGCAAAAGGGTCTTGAAGAAGAAAGTACCTAAATCTAAGGATATACAAGAAGAAGTAACGACACAGTTAATTAAATTGTATAACAAATTCACACATTTAACGAAGAAAAATTGGGAAGCGCTATCGGACAAACAAAGAGAAACGTGCAACAAATATTTCGGAAAAATAAGAGACAAAGTTATACGCTCATTTCAAGCTGTAAACTTAAGAACAGTAGTTCCAAGTTCAATACACCAACCAATCGACAAGGAAATAGAGGAAGAACAAAGCGACGAAGAAGTAGAAGAGGAAAAAAGTGACGAGGAGATAGAGGAAAAAATTGACGAGGAAATAAAAGAGGGAAAAAGCGACATAAAACAAGATATAAAAATATTAAACATGGCTCTGACAATCAACGAATTTTTGAATATTGCAAGCAAGGTATTGCCCAACGAGTTTGGTGGAAGCGCAGGGAAACTACAACCATTTTTAGACGCATTAGAGTTACTTGGAAAAATAGCAGAAGGACATGAAGAAACAGCAATAACATTAATAAAAACAAGATTGACTAATAAGGCTAGAAACCTGATAACCACAGAGGATACGATCCCACTTATAGCAGCGGCACTGAAGAAGGAAGTAAGAGGCGACAATCCGAAAACGATAATAGACAAGTTAGCAAAGAAAAGGCAAGGAAACAAAGATGCAGCAGTGTACGCATCCGAAGTAGAGGAATTAGCGGAACAGTTGAAGGTAGCATACATAGCGGAAGGAATGCCATTGGAGCTAGCGAAAAAATACACAACGGAAACAGTCGTAGCAACAATGAAGCGAAACGTTAATACGGATAGAGCAAAGTTAATACTGGAGGCAGGTAATTTCACAACACCGCAGGAAGTAGTATCTAAATTTTTATCGATTGATACGACAGAGGAGAACACACAAGGAAGAGTGTTCAATTATAGGACGAATTATGAAAATAGGAGAGGACAACAGCAATACCGAAGAGGATACCATAACAAATACGACAGAGGAAGAAGAAATAACTTCGGACAACGGAACGAAGGAGAAGAAACAGGAAACCAACGGAATTATTCCAACAGAGGATATAGACAATTCAACAACCAAACATACAGAGGAAACCAGAGAGGAGGACGAAACAGAAACGTAAGGCTACTTGAGTTAGAAGACAGACAAGAGGAAACAGAAAACCAGCAGTTGGGGTTTTGAATGAACAAAACAAGGAAAGTACACAGTCAGAAGTGGAATATAATATTTACAACTTCGACTTAAACCTAACGAATTTTGTACAAATGAAAACAGGAATCCTAGAAAACACAAATACCTTTATCATAGACACAGGAGCTGATATTTCAATACTGAAGTGTTCACAAGATTTTATGAAGGAACATGTGAAACCAAACACAAAAGCGAAAATAAAAGGAGTAACTAAAGGAGAATTACAAACAATGGGAGAAGTTGAAACAACGCTAGAAGTAAGAGGATCTCGATTTGAGCATATCTTTCAGTTAGTGGAACCTAGCTTTCCTATTCCAACCGACGGAATCATTGGGAGAGACTTTATTTCAAATTTTCAATGCATACTAGACTACGCTAACCTTAAAATGCACATTAAAGAGGACAACGATTGTTACATTAGTACAAACATTTTGGATAATATAGATAATGACACGATAATAATACCGCCTAGATGTGAAATTTACAGAGTTGTAAAAATTTTTCAAACGCTGAAGAACGACAGGATAGTGGAACAACAAGAAATACAACCAGGAATATTCATAGCGAGAGCAATTATTTCAAGTAATAATCCGTACATCAAAATTTTGAACACAACCTACGAAACAGTAAAAGTAGAGACAAACGAAATCAAAACATTAGACATTAAATTATTCAACATATATAGACTGATCAACGACAGCAAGGATAGGAAAAAGGAATTACGGGAATCATTGAAGTTAGACATTCCAGAATACATACGCGATAAGTTAGTATCTTTATGTGAAGATTATTCAGATATATTCGCCCTAAGGCATGACATGCTAACATGTAACAACTTCTACGAGCAGAAACTGAGAGTTAAAGACCAAACTCCGGTATACATTAAAAACTATAGGACACCTCATGCACAAACAGAGGAATTAAACCGGCAAGTACAAAAGCTGAGAGACCAAGGGATAATAGAACCGTCTACATCAGAATACAACAGCCCAGTAGTACTGGTACCGAAAAAGGCGATAGATGGAAATAAAGCATGGAGATTATGCATAGATTTTAGACAACTGAACAAGAAAATAGTCACAGACAAATTTCCTTTACCAAGAATATACTCGATATTAGATCAACTAGGAAGAGCAAAATGGTTTTCAGTTATAGACTTAATGTCAGGTTTTCATCAGATACCATTAGAAAAATCATCGAGAAAATACACATCGTTTAGCACAGAAAATGGAGCACTTCAATTTACCAGATTACCTTTTGGATTAAATGTAAGCCCAAATAGTTTTTCAAGGATGATGTCAATAGCATTTTCGGGATTAACACCGGACAAAGCATTTCTTTACATGGACGATATAGTAGTAATAGGAATATCCGAAAAACATCACCTAGACAACCTGAAAAAGACATTCGAGACATGTCGAAAATTCAATTTGAAACTTAACCCAGGAAAATGTCAATTTTTTAGAAGAGAAGTAACATATTTAGGACATGATCTTTCTCAGGAAGGAGTATCACCAGACAAAGCGAAATATGCAACGATTGAATAATACCCGACACCTAAGACAGCGGAAGAAACAAAAAGATTCGTAGCATTTTGTAACTATTATAGACGTTTTATTCAAAATTTTGCTGAAATATGCAGACCACTCAACAGATTATCAAGAAAAGGAGTAAAATTTTTTTGGTCAGAAGAATGTGAAAAGGCATTCAATAAGCTTAAATCATCTCTGATGAAGCCACCGATCCTAAAATATCCAGATTTCAATAAACAATTCATCCTAACAACAGACGCATCCAACGAGAGTTGTTCAGCAATTTTAAGTCAAGATTATAACGGAATAGACCTACCAATAGCATACGCATCAAGAAGTTTCAATAAAGGAGAATGTAATAAACCTATAATCGTTAAGGAATTACTAGCGATTCATTGGGGAATTAATCATTTCAAATGTTATTTATATGGAGCACCAACATTTTTAGTCAAAACGGATCATAAACCACTAACACATTTATTTGCAATGAAAGAACCAACTTCGAAACTTACAAGAATCAGATTAGATTTAGAGGAATACGATTTCGAAATAGAATACATAACAGGGAAAAATAACTATGCAGATAGTCTTTCAAGAATAACATTACATCAACTAAAGAACCTATACATAGACAATACCCATATATTAGCTATAACACGAGCTCAAGCAAGAGAAAAAAAGAAGGAAGCAAGGCAAACGAAGGCAGAAAGTGAACTCGCACTACAGCCAGAAGCCCACAAACAAACAGTAAGAAAGGTACTAAACAATTTAGAGGCGCATAGACTATAGTCCAGAAAGCCACTGCGCATCCGCTAGGAAAAATATTCTAATTCAGATTTTTTGCACAATCTTACTCAAAAAGGACTCCTTTTAACAAATTTGCATGTTGCCAGGACCAAAAGGTGGTCAAAAATTTTTTAAACGTTTTTTTTTTGTTTTTTTCCTAAAATTATTTTTTTTGCATGGAAAAAAGTTTTTTTAGGTTTTTTGGATCATTCCAAACAGAAAAGGTTTTTAGTAACTTTTCTCTAAAAATGATAGTTTTTGACATATAAGCGATTAAAAATTGAAAAATTGCGAAATCGGCCATTTTTAACTCTCAAAAACTATGTGAAAACTGAAAATTTGAATGTTGCCAAGGTAGGTAGATATTCTTTAAACATCGATTGATGAAATCCCGAAGAGTTTTTTGCAATACTATATTCAAAACTCCTATTTTTTTTTAATTGCTAATCAAGCGTGCTCGACACTATTTTCCACCGACAGTATGGTGCAAATGAAAGGAATAAATTCGTTATTTCGTAAACCGGCGACTTTAAGGAAAAATCCCGAAACAGGTCGATTTTTATTTTTAAATTATGATATTGTGGCATATATGGTATACTAGTGACGTCATCCGTCTGGGCGTGATGACGTAATCGATAATTTTTTTAAATGAGAATAGGAATCGTGTGGTAGCTCATTTGAAAGGTTCTTCAATTCTCTATTCAGTAATGTAAACATTTACATAATTATTTATACAGGGTGTCCTTCTACTTCTTTTTTTGTCAAATAATTTAATTTAATAAAATTTTTTTGGACACCCTGTATAAATAATTATGTAAATGTTTATATTACTGAATAGAGAATTGAAGAACCTTTCAAATGAGCTAGCACACGACCCCTATTCTCATTTAAAAAAATCATCGATTACGTCATCACGTCCAGATGGATGACGTCACTAGTATATCATATATGCCACAATATCATAACTTAAAAATAAAAATCGACCTGTTTCGGGATTTTTCCTTAAAGTCGCCGGTTTACGAAATAACGAATTTATTCCTTTCATTTGCACCATACTGTCGGTGGAAAATAGCGTCGCGCACGCTTGATTAGCAATTAAAAAACAAAGAAGTTTTGAATATTGTATTGCAAAAAACTCTAAGGGATTTCATCAATCGATGTTTAAAGAATATCTACCTACCTTGGCAACATAGTTTTCACATAGTTTTTGAGGACTAAAAATGGCCGATTTCGCAATTTTTCAATTTTTATTCGCTTATATGTCAAAAACTATCATTTTTAGAGAAAAGTCACTAAAGAACTTTTCTGTTTGGAATGATCCAAAAAACCTAAAAAAAACTTTTTTACATGCAAAAAAAATAATTTTAGGAAAAAAACAAAAAAAAAACGTTTAAAAAATTTTTGACCACCTTTTGGTCCTGGCAACATGCAAATTTGTTAAAAGTAATCCTTTTTGAGTAAGATTGTGAAAAAAATACGAATTAGAATATTTTCCCTAGCGGATGCGCAGTGGCTTTCTGGACTACTACCAATTTTGTCTTTTGGAGCAGAACTAATCTCACCAAGGCTGAGCATTAGGGTCAAAAACAAAATAAAGTGCAGCAAGAGCATAGCCACAGGATTCAATCATTTCGATTTAAACCAAATGTTGGCACAGCTTGATAAGCTGGCGGTAGAGAATGCAGTACGTAAAGTAAAAATATACGTAAACGATATTATTTTTAAAGTGTGCACAATTGAGGAATTTATTGAACAAGGAAACAAAATATTAAAGAATGTTGAAATATACATATGTGAAGTACCAGAAACAATAGAAGAAGACAAAGAAAAACACAGGCTAATAGAAGAATATCACAATCATCCGATGTTTGGAGGACACGTAGGAAATAACAGACTAATAAAGAAGCTAAAAGCAAGATTTAGATGGAAAAATTTGGAAAAAGACGTAAGAAAATACGTTAAACAATGTCATAAATGTCAAATTAATAAACCGAAAAAAACACATGTCGAAGAATTCGTGATATCGGACACTTCTTCCAAACCATGGGACATAGTATACATAGATACGATAGGTCCATTCACTCTAAAAGTAACGAAGGTAATAGATACTGTATAACAATGTTATGTGAACTTACTAAATACGCGGTCAGCATACCCGTGTGCAATAAAGAAGCAGATACAATAGCCCGAGGAATTTTTGATCATTTCATACCAACATACGGACTCATGAAGCAAATAAGAACAGACCAAGGCACAGAATATAAAAATGAAGTAATGCAGGAATTAACAAAGCTATTAAAAATAGATCACAACTTCTCAACGGCATACCATCCACAGTCCATTGGAAGTTGCGAAAAACTACACAGAACATTAAACGAGTACGTAAGAGCATTCATAGATGAAGGCAGAGAAAATTGGGATGTGTGTTGCAGGATGTTCACATACTGCTACAATACAACCCCTAATGGTAGGGGAGCAAAGTATGCTAAATGTGCAGTCATTCGAGCGCTTTGGGGACCTATTGGGTTGTGAAGAGTAGGTCCTAAAACCAAAAAAAGTTAAGTAAAGTTTTCCATTTTAGTGGGCGCTTGCCATTTTTTAATTTAATTTTTCATTTCCAACAATCGTTTTTCCGATTATAACGCCATCGATCCATAATTCGAAAAAATGTTTTGAATAAAAGTTACTTATTTTTACGTAAGGAATCCAAATCTGCAATAAAAAATGGGGGCTCCTATTTAAGATTTTAAAGTAACCCCCCACCCCACTCCCGTGGGGGGTTGTGTTTAGTACCATCCGATAGATTTTTCAAAAATATTGAATAAGTGCATTTTACAGTTTTTCGATCTGATGTTCATTTCGCGAAATATCGCGGGATTCGTATTTAAAATATTAAATTTACCCCCCACCCCTCTCCGTGAGAAGTCGTATTTGGTATTCCGATAGATTTTTAAAAAATATTAAGCACATATTTTTTAGTTTTTCGATCTGTCATTAATTTCGCGAAATATTCGCTTTTTTCTTGTTAAACTTTGGGGCTCACCCATTTCCTTACGCCCGGCTCAAATCGTCAGATTTTTGAAATATACACTCTTTTGCATGTACTTAACTTACCTTATCTTAATCTGACAATTTCGAGTTTTTTTAAGGATAGATTTTTTTTTTCGGGCCCCCTTAACGAACTCCCCTGTGTTAAGAGCCAATATATGGTAGAGGTACATCTGCAGTGTACCAGGTTTCTCCCCATATGATAATCTGACGCGCTCGAGTAACTGCAAAAATCCCCGCTTGGGCTCCCCTACCATAACGCGTATCATGGTTACACACCGTTTGAACTATTATATGGCAGGAAGGTTAACCTACCAGAAGACCTTACACAGGAGGTTCAACCATGTTACAATATAGATGCTTACTACAATGAGTTACGTTACAAACTACAAAGCGCACACGAGAGAGCTAGAACCTTCTTACTAAAGCACAAAAAAGAGCGACAAGAAAAGAATAAGCTCAAAGCAACACCACAACACTTTAAAATAGGAGACCTAGTCCTGGTAAAAAGGGAAGAGAATGGTAAGTTTGATAGTCTTTATGTAGGCCCTTTCACAATAACACAGGTAAATAATGTTAATTGTAAGATCAGATCGGAAAACAATAAAATCAAGGAAATACATAAGAATAGATTATATGCTTACAATCCGAGAACACCGTGAGTGACAAGTGAAACGGGAACAGTGTAGATAACGAACATTTTCACTTTTATTTTTTTTGTATTTAATTAGTATTTATAGGAAAAATGTATATATTGTACTTCGTAAAACGCAGCAAGTAATTAGTGGTACTATTAGAAAAATTTTCTTTTCCGTAGTCAGAAAATTTTCGGGGGAAGGGGAAGATGAATTGGGATACACAGCATCTCAGTAAACATCATATTAAAAATAAACCTTTTAATAATTAAATGCCCGTGGTAATGTTTGTTTTTAATAAATACGATTAACCTAGTTTTGCATCGATGCATGCTAGTATTTGATACAAGGTCGAGTTGCAATAATATTCAGTGGGTGTTTATTAACAGTCAGCACTTTTGAATCACGTTTGGGTTACCAAAACAGTAAATAAACAATAATCGACTTTAATTATATTTTTACGAGAACAGATAAATCAATTAGCAGTTGAGATTCGAGGGGGTAACATCGATTTCAAGTAAATACTATACCACCAGTTACTTTCTGTGATATATTTAACGTGTAAATAAATGTATTAACAACGAACGATATTTACTACATCAACCCTCATAGTCGGGGTAACCACCCCTAAGTATCCAGGGTGGCTCAGAAGACAGGAGCCACCATAGCAGTTTTTTTATTTATTTGCTTGTATTGTTTATTTGGTTTAATGTCTGACTGGTATATTATTTAACAAGTAATGACATGACTTCGAAGTCAGTTAAATATGATATTATAATGCCCTTGAGTGTTATTTTGAAAAATAACGCCCTTGAGCATTAAATTTAAATAACTAGTTAAATACTGTCAAGTTGACAAATAAAAACCTAAGTAAAACTATGGTTACCACAATTACGTTACGACTATTGCTGCTAAATGTAGGTACTTATTTGAAAACTAATTAATTCAAAATTCATTCAAATTTTTTGCATATAAAGAAGAATTTAGTCGGACATTAAACGTTGAAGGCACCACGGGTATTATAGATAATAACGCTTTCGGTCAACGTATATACCTCAAGCGTTATTATCCTTATAATACCGTTGGTAATACCTTAACAACTATTATAAATCAATAAAGTTTTATTTGTTTATCAATAAAGTTTTATTTGTTTATCAATAAAGTTTATTTGGTTTTATATTTATAAAAAATAAATATCATATTTCAGTTAAATAAAGGAGGAGTTGCAATACTGACTTTTGGATCCCCAGACAAAGACAAGTATTAGTAATATCGTAGTGTTGATAACTCAATTTGTCATTTTGTGAAAAATTTGCATTTGTATCACAGTTTCCCCAAAGGATTGATATATTAAAAATATTAATTGTTTTTTATGTATTTCTCTCGATAGTTTTGTATTTCTCAACCTTAGGTAATATTAAATTTTATTAACAATAGTAATTTTGTTGTTGTGGCCTTTTTTAAATTTATTTATTACCTTTCTATATTTATCTTTATATTCGTAATAGACTGTATGGTGCTCAAGCTGTATAATGTTGAGTCCATCAATCTCCTCAATAGTGAAAAAATATTAAACACTTCAATAAATTAACTGTATGCGATACGTTCACGGGATAATAGCCATTTCGTAATTATTACCACTGACATTCTGACAGTACGTACCAATTAAACACATCGACGTACGTTTCACTTTATTTTTTTATTCAACTTGTTTGACAATGAATCGCGACGCATGGGAAAAGTTAGAGTGGAAGAACATATGAGCTCCCGTGTTTGGTTTTATAGTAATTTCCAGCCACATCTTGTCTGTCAAAATATAACTAACTCCGGGAAAAAAATTGAAGGCACTCGTGGGAGTGCCGACAGAAGTGAAAACTTCTTATCGTAAATAAATTACGAGCTCAATGCTTTTTCCCCATCCAAAAACAAGAGCTATATCTATATCATATACGCGATGCGTATGCCCTATGCTATTTATGTATACATACACATAATTTATATACGTACAAAATTTATTTCAGCGAAATGATGACGGTCGCAAATTCAATATTTCCCCATCCAAGAAGTGCACAACGTCCCTAAATAAATTTTCAATTTAAAAATTTATTTCGTCGAAACGATGAAGTTGCCTAATTTAATAATTTTTCTCCATCCAAAAAGTGCACCAAAAAACGTCCCTCAGGAAGTTTTCACTTCAAAAATCAATTTCATCGAAGTGATGACGGTAGCGATGACGGTCGCTAATTTAATACTTTTTTTCATCCAAAAAGTGCACAACGTCCCTAAAGAAATTTTCACTTCAAAAATTGATTTCGTCGAAGGGATGACGTTCGCTAATTTAATACATTTTTCCATCCAAAAAGTGCACAACGTCCCTAAAGAAGTTTTCACTTCAAAAATTTATTTCGTCGAAGCGATGACGGTCGCTAATTTAATAATTTTTCTCCATCCAAAAAGTGCACAACGTCCCTCAAAAAGTTTTCACTTCAAAATTTTTTTATCGAAGCGATGACGTTAGCTAATTTAATACTTTTTTCCATCCAAAAAGTGCACAACGTCCCTAAAGAAGTTTTCACTTCAAATGTTTATTTCGTCGAAGAGATGACAGTCGCTAATTTATTACTTTTTCCCATCCAAAAAGTGCACAGCGTCCCTAAAGAAGTTTTGACTTCAAGATTTATTTCGTCGAAGTGATTACGGCTGCTAATATAATAATTTTTCCCATCCAAAAAGTGCAGAACGTCCCTCAAGAAGTTTTCACTTCAAAAATTTTTTTCATCTAAGCGATGACGTTAGCTAATTTAATACTTTTTTCATCCAAAAAGTGCACAACGTGTCCCTCAAGAAGTTTTCACTTCAAAATCAGTTTCATCGAAGCGATGACGGTCGCTAATTTAATACTTTTTCCCATCTAAAAAGTGCACAACGTCCCCAAAAAGAAGTTTTCACTTCAAATGTTTATTTCGTCGAAGAGATGACAGTCGCTAATTTATTACTTTTTCCCATCCAAAAAATGCACAGCGTCCCTAAAGAAGTTTTGACTTCAAAATTTATTTCGTCGAAGTGATGACGGCCGCTAATATAATAATTTTTCCCCATCGAAAAAGTGCACAACGCCCTCAAGAAGTTTTCACTTCAAAAATTTTTTTCATCTAAGCGATGACGTTAGCTAATTTAATACTTTTTTTCATCCAAAGAGTGCACAACGTCCCTAAAGAAGTTTTCACTTCGAAAATTTATTTCGTCGAAGCGATGACGGTCGCTAATTTAATAATTTTTCCCATCCAAAAAGTGCACAACGTCCCTCAAGAAGTTTTCACTTCAAAATCAGTTTCATCGAAGCGATGACGGTCGCTAATTGAATACTTCTTCCCCATCTAAAAAGTGCACAACGTCCCCAAAAAGAAGTTTTCACTTCAAAAATTTATTTCGCCGAAGCGATGACAGTCTCTAATTCAATATTTTTCCCCAACTAAAAAGTGCACAATGTCCCTAAAGAAATTTTCACTTCAAAAATGTATTTCGTCGAAGCGATGACGGTCGCTGATTTAATACTTTTACCCCATCCAAAAAGTGCACAACGTCCCTCAAGAAGTTTTCACTTAAAAAATTTATTTCTTCGAAGCGATGAAAGTCTGCTGTAGAAAGAGTGAGGTGCTACGACTACCTCGGCACCATAGTAAACGAAGAATGGGCCAACAACCAAGTAAGAGCGCGCATCGGAAAAGCTAGATCAACCTTGAACCGTATGGGGGCCTTTTTCAAGAGCCACAACCTTTCTCTTGGTATAAAAATAAGAATGCTGAGATGCTACGTCTTCTGTCCTTTTTTATGGTGTTGAATCCTGGACCTTGAACGAAGATATGATCCTAAAATTGAAAGCATTTGAGATGTGGCTATATGGGATAATTCTTAAAATCCCATGGACTGATCGAGTCACAAATTATTAGATCCTTAGAAGAATGGGGAAGAACCGAGAGGTACTAACCACCATCAAATCTCGAAAGTTGGAATACTTTGGACACATGCGAAATGAATCCAGATATGCCCTCCTACAAGCCATCCTGCAAGGAAAAATATTTGGAAAGCGAGGTCCAGGAAGAAAAAGAATATCCTGGTTAAAGAACCTCAGAACCTGGTTCAACACAACATAATACGTGCAGCTTTTCCGCGTTGCTGCAGAAAAAGTGAAGATTACCATGATGATCGCCAACATTATTCACGGATAGGCACATCAAGAAGAAGAAGGGAAACTGAAGTTTTTTTATGGAGGGATGGATATCACGAAGCTTAGAAGGAATTTTGTTCCAGTGATCTTGCCAAGATATTAGGATAGTATTTAAAAAAAAACGACTGTAGATCTATATGTCACTGTATGTTTTCAGTTTTTTAGTAGAAAAAAAGGCTTGTTTTGCAAAGTGGTCGGCGAGTTCGTTACCAGAGATTCCCACATGAGACGGAATCCAGATCATGGTTATGGTTACTCCCAGTGAGATTAGACTATCGAAAGAGTTTTGGATAGCTTGGACCAACGGATGTACCGTATACATACTTTTTATAGAATAGATAGACGCTAAAGAGTCCTGGAGATAGAGAGTTTGCGGCTTGGAGAATAGAGAATAATTCGGCTGTAGGTTAATTTGGTGCGAAAAAAGTCAAGTTGATTATTCCGTGTCGCTAATTACTATTAATAATAGTAATTCCGTAATTAATAGAAAAACAAAAAAACAATTATTCACATCGGACTTTATCTTCCGATCCCGCAACGGACCTAAAGATTATGAAAAATATGAAATTTTATCTTTTTTTCAAAAATTTTTATTCATCCTTCGTATACGAAGGATGAATAAAAATGCTATAGTAAAATTTAATTACAGTTGGCATGGTTGAGTGTTAAAAAAAATACTTTTACAAATTTAACAAATATCTTCCGATCCCGCAAGGTCATGAAAATATATAAAAATTTGAAATTTTTGATGATTTTGATAAATTAAAAAGCATTTAGTTATCTCATTTTTCTGTTACATTGTGAAGCTCTTCGCTTGTGTAGATATCGTATGACAATATTTGAACAACCCAGAATTCAAAACAAGGGTTTGTTACGCCACTGACATATTTCAAATTAACAATAATTTTTTAATTCTTCGTTGCATTTGTGACAAACAATCTATCTTCCCTTTTTTCATACTACGCGCCGTTTTCATGCAAAAAATAAAATATCTTAATATGTACTTCCAAAGTATTTGAATTGTTTTTATCGATGTACCAGTTACGAGTAACTATAATGTAGATTGTATAGAAACAACATAGTAGTTCTAATACTTTGTAAGGGTTAAGATGTTTTATTTCTTGCATAAAAATGGCGCGTCGTGTGAAAAAATGGGAAGACAAATGTTTTGTCACAAATGGAACGAGGAATTCAAAAATAATTGTTAATTTAAAATATGTCAGTGGCGTACTATCTTTTTTTCTTTAATAAGTTTAGACCATTACCCGCATGCGCGCCAATGATGAATATAAAATTCTTAATTGTATGTCAAAAAATGCACAATAACTACCTCTTAGAACCTGCCAAATTTTATTACAATGTTGCCAGTAGTTTCGGCAATATCGTAAAAAATGTGTAAAATTTTGTTTTTTTTAACGCCCTGTATCGTGAAAATGGATGGCATTACAAAAAATTTTTATTTAATTGTTTTTCAGTTTTTTATCTATTCTAGTGACGGTGTTACCTTTTTTTAAACACCATGTATAAACTTGTATCAAAAAGCGAAAAAAAAAACAAAAAAATGCGGTTTTTAATTTTTAAAACTACGTTTCACCAATTTTAAAAGTCTGAAAAAATTCAGGGTGAAACATTATACAAAAATACACAATATAAATTTTTTTCGTGAAAACGAATCTCTTAGTTATTTTTTTATACTCATTTAAAATTTTAAAATCGTCCTGAAATTAAAATTTCCCGCCAAAAATAAAAAAAAGACAGAACTTTTTGAAACTTACAACTTTTCTACTTAAAGTACTAGCTCTTGATGCGGCTGAGATAAAAAATAAAAACATATAAAGCCTATTTAGGCTCTAGGTGGGTCACGTGTCCACCTAGGGGCTAAAAATTTCAGAAAGTGAGTTTCTCTATATGTGCTTAACTACACCAGGGAAATAAGGCAAAAATATACCATGTTCGGGACACTTGAGCAGCCAGGTTGCAAATGGGTTTTTTGGGTACTATATATCTAATACATTATAAATACAAAAATGCCCGTCACAGTTTGGACGAGAAATTTAGTTATTAACAAATAAGGGTCAAAAATGAGAGTTTTTTTCGTTTAAATCGCTACAGGTAAAAATTGGGCAATTAAATATCTTATTTATAATATTTTTTTTTATTAGATCAGCCAAGGTTTAAAATAGCGCTTTTTGAATTTTGGTCCGATCATTTGTTGCTTCGGATATTGCAAAATAAAACTAAAATTTTGAAAATAAAAAATTTGCTATAACTTTTGCGAAAATGAATTTAAGACTTTCATATTGCATGAAAAGTTGAATCAAACAGTCCACACAATGCACAAAAAATTTGAAGATAATTCCTCAATTAGTTTAAATATTATTCAATTTGTTTATCGCAAAGAGCTTTTTTTTCGCAATGTTATTGTTCAGAAAATAATGATGATATAGCAATTTTGTGAAAACAATATAAAAGAAGATAGTCATATTTTCAACGCATTTAAAAAAATCGTTAAAAAGTCATTTTTATCACTCAGAAAATATTTTACTAAAATAGAGTCATTTTTGGCTTATAAACAATATGAATACCTTTGTTAAAATTGACTGTAGGCTAAAACTACAATGGAATTTGAAAAACTGGTATTTTTATGCGAATTTTCAAAGAAAAACTTTGCGCATAGGTTAATTACGGTCAAAGTTAGCCACTTTTTTTTTATTTAATTGACGGCTACTTTGTTTATAACAATTAAGCAACCTAACTTAAGCCATTTTGAAGTTAAAGATATATAGTTTATGTGTGAAAGTTTGAGTAAACTTTGAACCTCAACAAACTGGTTAATAAAGTTTTAAAAATAGCGTCCGAACGAAATTAATTCGTGGTCGGTGGAGGGGAATTAATAAAATCCGTGCACTCAAAAAATGAAACTGATTCTGCAAACATATGCTGCGATTAATATTGCCTGAGCTTGTTGATGGATTTTGATCATAATTTTTTTAATTTGTATGTACTCGTAGTCTTATAGAGTACGTTATGTACACACATCCCCACCTAACATTACAAAATGTTAGGGGGAATTCCCCTTATCATTCAGGGATATGAAAAATAGATTACGACCAATTCTAACACCTACCGAATATACATATATAATTTCATAAAAATCGGTCAAGTGGTCTCGGAGGGGTATGGAAACTAACTCTGTGACAGGAGAATTTTGTAGATGTAAATATATAGGGTATAGGTATAGGCTATTAACAAATAGGGGTTGGTGATAAAGGAGTGAAAATTAAGGGTTGTATTAATTTTTTAATTCTGCATCATATAAAATTAAGATAGATAAGATGAAGTAGTTTTCAATCCTAATAACAATATTATTAATATTTAACAATATTATTAATATTTAAAATTATTAAAATATTACTAAAAGATTTTTAAATTTAAAACTTATTGGTCCATTTTTTTGGTAACACCTCCATGGCTTCTAAAATTTGCAAGCCAGATGGATGTTGAAGCGAAGAAGACAAGAGGGAATTAAAAAAACTTACAATTCACGACCCCGTCTGTTCAGCTGGTAAATTGCAACAGAAAATGGACCTAAGTTACTCAAAGAAGTAACGACCAATATAAAAATAAAATAAAAATTCCATTTTTAATTCTTGGAGGTGTTACCAAGAAAATGGACCAATAAGTTTTCAATTTAGAAATCTTTTAGTAATACTTTAATATTTTTAAATATTAATAATATTGTTATTAGAATTGAAAACTACTTCATCTTTCAATTGCCAGATGACGCTAGTCACCTAGTCCATTCACGTCAGTTGCGGTGTGGGGGATAAACTCTCGGTGTTGATCACTTAAAGTATGGAGAAGCAGGCCTACGCTCTCTCCGATGAGACTCCAACAAGAGTCGAAAATCGTCGATTCAGAGGGCTGGACTGCTCTCCTTATTTTAAGTGAAAAATAAGATTGTTTTGCCTTCGCATTGCAACTGAATTAAAAATGGAATTTTTATTTTATTTTTAAGATAGATAATTTTGTCCAAAAAAATAAAAAAAAAATGTCAGGGGCCCTTATAACTTATGGGTATAAAAAATAGATTAAAACCTCTTCTCGGTCCTATAGGATATACGTGTAAAATTTCATAAAAATCGGCCAAGCCGTTTCGGAGTAGTATGGTAACTAACACTGTTACAGGAGAATTTGATGTATATAGAAGTAACTGCGAATTAAATAATAAATGTGGCTAACTTTGAGCCTAATTAACCTAGGCAAAAAGTTTTTTTGTAAAAATTCGTGTAAAAATACTAGCTTTTGAAATCCTAAAGTAGATTTACTCTATAGTAAATATTAACAAAGCTATTCAAATTGTTTATAAGCCAAAAATGACTATATTTTACTAAACTTTTTTCGGAGTGATAAAAACGACTTTGTAATGATTTTTTTCAAAACTTTGAAAATATAACTATTCTTCTTGCATGTGGTTTCCACAGAATTGCTATGTCATTATTATTTTCTGAACAATAACATTGCAAAAAAAGTTCTTTGCGATAAACAAATTGAATAAAATTTAAACTAATGGACGAATCGTCTTAAAAATTTTTGTGCATTATATGGAATGTTTGTGCAATATGAAAGTCTTAAGGCCATTTTCGCAAAAGTTATAGCACATTTTTTATTTTTGAAATTTTAGTCTTATATTGCAATTTCCGAAGCAAAAAATGATCGGACCAAAATTCAAAAAGTGCCATTTTAAACCTTGGCTGATCTACTAAAATACGAATACTCTAAATAATATATATAATTACCCTATTTTGACCTGTAGCGATTTAAACGAAAAAACTGCCATTTTTGACCCCTATTTGTTAATAACTAAGTTTCTCGTCCGAACTGTGACGGGCATTTTTGTATTTATAATGTATTAGGTATATAGTACCCAAAAAATCCATTTGCAACCTGGCTGCTCAAGTGTCCCGACAAAAACCTTATTTCTCTGGACTAAACGGTGACCTATATGGTATTGGCATCGAGTTAAGGGGCATTTTTCATCATCTTACCTGGCTAGGCCCTTACTACAAGTGTACCTTTTGACGTTAAAAACACAAATATTTTCATTTGAAAGCTGTATAGTTATTTAAACAATCTTTATTTAATCAAATTAAAAAATTTTGTTATAATAAAGAAATTAATTTATTATAACAAAACAAAAGCAAGTTTGACATTTAATAATGCGTTAGTTAGATGGCTCTACTCGAGGTACTTAGGAACAAAAAAAGAATGAAGAAAATTGCTCCATGGGAAGCCGAGAAAATGCATTTTTTTAACGTATACCGATTTTGAACTTTGAGATTACATTTTCTCCAACCTAATTTTTGATTGGAATTTTGCTATTGTTGGCAATTTTCACTCGTAATATCGATAGTTTTTATTATAATAATATATGTTATGAGTATTTTAAAGATATGAAAATTAGTCTGGAGAAAGAGGACCGAAATAAAAAGGTGATGGTTTGAAAATGATGATCCTATTCTTTATATCTTTGCCGTAAATGCCGGTCAACTTTGACCGGTTGTATCTCAGGAACCACTCATCACAATTAAACGTTTTTTCTTTTAAAAGAAGCGTCCTTCCGCTTTTTTTTTTCAATACCGTTTTCGTGATTCCATTTAATTTAATATTTCCCGAGATATTCTATTTGTTTATAAGCCAAAAAATTGTTTATGGTTTTAAAATATTCCTGATGCCGCTTAAATAGTCCAATTTCGATTCTGTAAAGTACATTAGATAGGTACAGTGTCTTTTTATACAAAAATCATAGTTATTCTTATGCATCATAATTATTGTGGCTATTATAGCGACCGTAAATTTTTAAATAACAATTCAATTGTTGCTAAACTGTTCATTCAATTTCCATCGGCTTCTGGAATTATAATCTATACGAAAGGAGCTTTTATATTACCAAGTTATTTAATTATTGACAAACAATTACTTATCTAAAATTTTAGTTGAAAATTAAAGATTTTTTTAAAAAAACCCACATTTTCCGGGGAAAATTTTTGTCGAAGTAAATCGGGAAAAACACGTCTCTATGCAGAATTTAATTATGGTGAATTTTTATTTGGGTGTTTTTGATGTAAATTAAAATCTTTGGAGTTATAGAGCAAAAATTGAAAAAAAAACACGATTTTCGGACGCCATTTTGTTTATAAAAAAAGTAGCACACTATCTGCGGACTTTGCATACCTATATTATTAATATATACAATCATAAGATTCGATTCCAGCGATAAAATTGCTGGTAAATAAGTTTTCCCTATTCTACGATAATCTGCCCAGACTATTAGAATTTGTGGATTTGTTTTATGCTTATCATAATTAGTTAACGTGAGATTAAAATTTGATATCAATTTATTCCAGGGAGGTTTAGGAGATATTGATATTGGGGTTGTGGCTGAAAGATCGATGTTATTCAGATGTGATGAGAGATACTGTGACATAGACGTCGACGTAGCCAGAGGGGAAGTTAATTAGCTTCTCTACATAAACTCTTTGCGGGCTCCACCTGAAGGCTCCAAGGCAAATTCGAAGTGCAGTGTTGTGTACAGAATTAAGTTTTAAATCAGATGGGCTAGCTGACATAAATAAAACTTGAGTAGTCTATTTTAGACCTATTTAGATATTATTTAGTTTACAGTATGTGAGAAAAATTGGCCTGTAGAAATTTGGATCAGTTGAAGGTTTTTTGGCCTTGTTTTTTAACTGGGATAATTTTGCCACGTATTTGGAAATGATTGTTTGGTCCATACTTAATTGTAAATTTCAAGCAGTTCGACTAGACTAGGTCGAGAGAGTCTTTTAATAAAGATAAAGGGAATGTTTTCTGGACCTGCAGCTGAATTTTTGCAACAGTACAATGTTTCTGATAATTCTTTTAATGTAAACGACAGATTTAGAGAGTTTAGATTGGATTTTTTGCAATCAGGTAAACTGGAGTTCAGATTAGTAGACATGGGTAGAGATTTAAAATTTCCGGAAAAATTGGGTGCAGGAAAAAAACCTGTTTTTTCCGGAAACAAACAGTAAAAAATGGAAAAATACGGAATAATTGACATTTGTTACACTATACTAAACACATTCTGCATCCCGTATCAAAATCGATAAATTTAGTAGAATTCGATAGATCTGTAGAATTGTAAATATTTTACCTTAATTTTTAAGACTCCTGTATATATTTTTCTTTAAATATCATTACAAAACACGTAACCACGACGCTCTTAGGGGCAGATGCGGGGGCGTATCTAATCAACGGGTAGTTTAGTAAAAAGATTGTGTTTATTTTCAATCGTTTGGAATCGGACTTTAAGATAAACAGTAGTCGCCTTGACTAATTTTATAGTTTTCGTTTATTGGAAAAAGTCGGTACATACTTTGATTAAATTTTAATAGGTTAGTTCTCACGAAAGCGAATTAAACCATGAGAAGAGGAGATTAGCAGTAAGAGAATTTTGGTTATTGTGGGAAGAATATGGCAGTCAATTTTAAGATCAGAACCGCGACAGTCGTGTTATTGGGGATAAGACGTAAAAAGACGCCTTAAGACGAATATTATGACAAGCCGGTTATAATATTGATTAGACGCAATTATCTCTAAATACATTTATTTTTTTGTAAGAACAAGGACACGTAAATTTTGGTCGCAATTACACAAACACGTTTACATTTCGTCAATTTAATAGTATCTATAATTTAGTTATCTATTTTATTAATTAAAACTGTTAAACATCACATGGACTTTTATTACGATTGTCTTTAAAGATTCCTACATAATTTGGGGGCTCAACCGGGATCTAAGAAAGACAATTTCGTTATAAAGTTCGCGAAATACCGTAAAGTGACGTGTAATTTAAAAAATCGGCTCAAGTGACGTGACGTAATTTTTGGAAACTGTTTATGACTGTTCGTGAAACGTGAAAACTGTTGGTGACTTTCGGACTTTTTTAAACTGTTGGCGACTTTCGGACTTTGGAAACTGTTGGTGAATTGTTGTGTTGGTGGAGTAGAGGCAGGCTAATACAGTGTAGACGACGAGACGCAATCATAGCAAGCAGTATTACCAAGGAGAAATCAGGTGTGTTTTTTCCAATATTTTAAAAGTAATCAAGACACTTTATTCTGGTGTCTGCAAAGTAGAAACCTGACCAAAGATTATTTTTTTCGAGGAACTGTGAACTGGAACTTTGACGATAAACAGTGAATGTTGAGAAAGAACTATCATAAATTATTTTTTCTACAACCGTGTTAAAAATGCAATTTTTAGCACTCCATACGAGCGTTAAAAATGCTACTTTAAGGCACTAGTGCTTTAAAAATTTTATGGCACTGCAGTTCGTATTGACCGTATAGGCAACTTTGATGTAATGTCAATAAAATATAAAAATGGAATGTCAGTTAAGTTCAAGTAAAAGTTTTTGTAGATATTGTCCTGCAATTACGTTTGTAGAGAAAATATTGTATGATATGCGTGTTAAAAAGTACATTCTTAAGGCACTCATGTGAATTGCAGAACTCGCTTCGCTCATTCTGCAAACTTTCACATGCGTGCCTTAAACGTGTACTTTTAACACTTATATCATAAATAACTATAACGATTAACTTTTTTTGTTTTTTCATTGTTTTTTTGTTTATTTCTTTAAATAAATCATAACTTTGTTACTATTTGCAGTAAATATTGATAATTTTGAAGTAAAAGCGACTACAATTCTACAGTTCACAAATACAATTTGGATACGGGAAAAAATAATCAAACTGTTTAGTTAAAAGATAATCTAACTTGTTTTTTTTTATTATTATATACCTTTTTAAAATGCAGTCTAAACAAACTCTTAACGATTTTCCAAAAATTAGTTTAAATCTTAGAAATTTGGCATTAACTGCTGTTTAGGCGTTGCATGTTGTTGCATACGGTGATAAAGGGTTGCCGCGACAAACTAGGAAGAACTTGCGGAATTTTACAAATTTTGCGTGGAATAAAGAATCCGGGGAATATTCCACAAAAATAGACGACGTGAAAAATAAACTAAGTATGCCGGACTTAGTAGCAGTTTTCAATGTTTTGGATCTGAACTACGCTGGTTCAGAGGACGACGTGATTGAACGTATTTGGTCATTTTTAAATGACTTCAATTTTGAAGACGAGAATGACGATGAAGACGAAGACGCTAGCGACGATGACGGTGATAAAGACGTTTATCACAAGGAAAACGGTAAAGAAGTTTACCGAAGACGATGGCTATGAATGATTCATTTGCCTTAACTCTTAGAGACGTAGAAGACAGTATAAGAACTTTCGACGGAAAAGACGATTATCCCATAGGAAAATGGATTGCTAATTTTGAAGAAATTTTCAATCTGATGGGATGGAATGATTTGCAAATGCTAATTTTCGCTAAACGATGTCTAAAAGGAATAGCTAAACTGTATATACAGTCAGAGAAGGGAGTTAATAGCTGGAGGCTCCCGAAGAAAAGACTGAAAACAGAGTTTGGGAACAAAATAAGTAGTGCCGAAATACACAGAATGCTGATGAATAGAAAGAAGAAACAAGGTGAAAGCGCACAGGAATATGTACTAAAAATGAGAGAAATCGTTAGCAGAGGAAACATCGAAAATGAAGTCTTAATGCAGTATATAATTGAGGGAATTATGGACGACCCTGCTAATAAAGTAATATTTTATGGTGCCAAAAATTTCGGTGATTTTAAAGAGAAGATTAAACTGTACGAGTTAATTAAAAAACAGACGACGCAAAAATCAGTTAAAACCGAGACGCATAAAAAGACGTGGACGAACGAGGAAGTAAGACGAGATGAAAGAAGAGCGCCTCAAAGTAGGAATAAAAAGGAAGAAAAATGTTTCAATTGTGGAAGTCAGGGACACAGATCGAGAGATTGTCCTGACAAAGCCAAGGGAGTGAAATGTTTTCAATGCCATCAGTTTGGACATATCTCTTCTAGATGCAATGACAGAGAAGAGGAACCATCAACTTCTGGACATGTAAATGTTATTAACTTAGGCTATAAAAACTCGGTAACATTGAAGGTTGGAAAATTATCACTACGTGCATTATTGGATACAGGAAGTGACATCAGTTCAGTAGGTTCATTTAATAAAATGGTAGAAATTCAAGGAGAGGATTTTAATATTTTGTTTCATGTTATTCCAAGAGCAGAACTAGACGTTGAAATTATTATCGGAAACAATATACTGAGACAAGCGGAGGTTACAATAACCGAAGACGGAATAATTTTATGTAAAAAAAGAGTAGATACTTTTATAAGGAAAATCTGTATAATTTCTGGTTTCAATGAATGCATCTGTTAGTGGTGGTGAATTTTTTATTCTCCAATATTTGCTAGTCAAGTTTTCCATGTTTAATAAAGCCAGATTTGTTAAAAGGTGTGACTTAGTGTTTCTTAGCTTTATACAGTATTTTTGAGCTAAAAATTGTCTACGTAATTTTAATGGGATTTCATTACACTCTGCTAGCATAACGTTTGTTGGAGTGGATACCATTGCACTTAAACATATTCTCAAGCATTTGTATTGTATCGGATCTAATATTTTTAAGTTCGTATTGCTTGCTGATCCATATATCCAACACCCATAGTCCACAACTGACCGAATACAATCATTGTAGAACAATAAAGCTGTTTTGGGGTCTGCACCCCATTTTCTGTTGGTAATACACCTTAGTATATTTATTTATTTTTCACACTTACCTTTGATGTATTGAATATGTTTAGTCCACAGAAGTTTATTATCTAGTATTATCCCTAGATACTTATACTGATTCACCACTGGTATAGTACGCCCATTCGAGGTTACGTTTCCCGGTGCGCGCAATCTATGCCTGGTGAAAAACAATATTGGATTTTTCTGTGGACATTGTCATATTATTTTCATTTCTCCATTGTATAATAATTTCAACTATATGCCTCAATGACCGTAGACAGTCGTCGTAGGTTTTTTGGGTGGAGTATGAATACTAGCAGAATATAAGTTGAATAATGGACTTAATACTTAATAATGGACCTAATAACAGCTCCCATCCCTTCCCGCCGCTCTACCAAGTTTCCAGGCCGGCCGATTTTAAGGACCACATTTTGAAGCTTTGTAGACAACTCCGTTGAAATGAAATCTTTTTTATACACTCACGGACAAAAATATTGCATATTTTGAAATAAAATTTTTTCTGCTTCCCCCGCCCAGTGTCACAGAAATAGGATTTATTTTCCGAATGCGGTCTTTTAATGTATCATATAAATGGTATAATTAAATTTAATATGGGCTATATGGTGGCCAATATAATTTTTAAATTGAATCTCATCAAGGTAAGTGATCACTATTCTACCGACATGAATACCTGCGTTATGGTGCGTTAACAAGAATTTGTTATTCAATATGGCTGGCAAATGGCAAAGCATGATCTTCTAAAATGTTTTTATTGTACATATCAGCTGTCATTCAACCAATCACGTTCACAAGCTCGGTATCTCCTTTCCAAGAAATACCACTCCGTATCACTATGCCGCCGCCACCAAAATTAACACTCTGTATGAGGTTACATTTGGCATACCGTTCACCATATGGAAGCAAGATTTACAAAACTTCGTCTACAGAAGAGTTAACGAACAGTATGTCGGTTGTAACCTCATACAGAGCGTTAGTTTTGGTGGTGGCGGCATAGTGCTACGGAGCGGTATGGCTTTGAAAGGAACACGAACACGTGAAGATGATTAGGCGAATGTCAACTGATATGTACATTGAAACCATTTTAGAAGATCCTGTTTTGTCATTTGAAAGCCATATTGGATAATATGGTGCTAATGCACGTCTTCATGTCGCTATCATAGTGAATACTTACCTTGGTGAGATTCAATTTAAAAATTATACTGGCCCGTATTTAGCCCAGATCAGATTTAAATCCGATTATAGCATTTATGTGATACAGTAATACCTCGACTTACGCGAACCCAGAGTTACGCGATTTTCAAATCTTGTCGATTTGTTATTTGATATGCGATTTTAAAATCATATCGATTCATTATTTAAGCGCCACAAATTCGTTTAGTTATCGACGAGATAGAATTACCACCCACACACTATTGCTCATCCAAAGTAAATATTATATATGTCTGGACTTTTCACACAGAATCAGCGATTTTATTTTGTATTAGGTATTTATTATCTACAGTTTTATCTAATAGAATGGGTGTTTGTTACTTTTATAAAGGAATTTTTTGTTTTATATCTAAGAAGACTTGAAAGAGTAATAGTGTCATCCAATCATACATATATACGAAATTATACCCCGACTTACGCGAATTCGACTTACGCGATTATCGCTCGGTCCCACCTATCGCATAAGTTCGGGGTATTACTGTACTTTAAAACACCGCATTCGGAAAAGAAATCCAATTCCTATAAAGATACGGGGGGGATATTCCAGATACAGGGGGCTAAGGAAAGCAGCACAAAAAATTCATCCCACATGCATATATGCAATATTTTTATCCGTGAGTATATTTGGCACGTTAAAACTTTGAAGAAAGATATCATAAAACTAACACAGGAATCAGGCAAGGAGATTCACTAAGCCCTCTACTGTTTAACATAATGTTGGATGCAATAATAAAACAAGTGAAGAAAAAAAGAGGGTACAAAATGGGCGATAGAGAGATAAAGATACTCTGTTACGCCGATGACACCGTGTTAGTAGCAGAGTGCGAAGACGACCTACAAAGCAAAGGTTACTGCACGAATTCAACATTAACGCAAAATAAATGAATATGAAAATATCAGCCCAAAAACAAAAAGCTTAGTAATAGCCAAAGAACCTATAAGATGCAAATTGGAGTTGGACAATCAAATTATACAGCAAGTAATGACTTTCAAATACCTGGGAATTAATCTATCAGCCGACAACAAAAGCGAAGAAGAGGTAAAACACCAAATAATTAAAGCCAGTAGAACGGCCGGATGCCTAAACGACGACACAATTTGGAAAAACAAACACCTAAGATTGGAAACAAAAGCCCGAATATATGTCAGTTATTAGGCCAGTTACACGGCCGAAACAAGACCAAATACAAGCAAAACACGAAGAGATCTGGAGACCAACGAAATGAAGATCTTAAAAAGGATTGCTGGAAAAGGACTACAGGATAGGGTAAGAAGTGAGGAAATCAGACGCATATGTGGGGTAGACAATATAAATACCTGGGTAAAGAACAGAAAAGAAGAGTAGAATGAACACATAAGCAGGATGTCTGAATCAAGAATAGTAAGAATAGCCAGGGACAAGTCACCGTTAGGCAGAAGAAGTATAGGACGACCAAGGAAAAAATGGAATGACTAGGGGCAGAATGAAAGGCGCCGTTGAAGAAAAACAGGCAGTACTGCCTATATAAAAGAAGAAGAGGAAAACTTTGAAGTATTTTCTTTCAAATGTGGCTAATTTGATTTCTTAATTGTTATAAACAAAGCTGCTGTGAATTAAAAAAAAAGGAGGGACCAACCTCGTCTCTAATTGTCCTAGGACAATTGAAGGGCTGAGTGGATGAAGGAGGTATGTAACAAAAAGTAAGTTTTGAGATATTTGACCCCAAAGTTTTCATTGTAGAACTTTTTTGTAGTTATTGGTGTTCAAATGCTTAAATAATCATACTGTTCTCATGAGTGGTGAAATTAATATGGAAGTTGAGAAAATGTTTAAATATCTGCTAACCAGACAAAAAAAAAAGATGTTGTGTACATACCTCGTTCTTCCACAAATATTTTGTATATTTCATCTTTGTCTAAAGGATAAAACAGCTTATATGCATACAATTGAAAATACTGTTGTGTAGATATTCAAAATAATATTTATTTTTAATACGTATACATATTTTAATAACACCAAGGATATCGAAAATTGTCACCCCTTAAGTTTATTCATTATTTTCATGCAAAATAAGCTCATAGAACCACCTGTGTTGTTCTGGAACGAAGGGAAGTTGTTGTGTTAAGTTATCAATTTTCTCTTTTGATAGTGCACCGGTTTTCCTGAAAAGTCTTGGAATGTCAAAATCTTCGGAAAGTGTGGAGGGCTTTTTCAAATTTTTAAAAATATTGACTTTTTTAAAAGGAGTACCATAATCGAAACTCTCCTTGAAGAGGTAGGACCCATAGGTATCTACACGGATCCATTTAATGCCATCACGGAAATATACTTTTTCATTTAGAACATCTTTTTTTCTATTCATCAGTTGCATTTTATTTAGAAGGTTCTCGGTGTCTTTGAAATGATGTTGCATATCAATAACCATATTATTCTTTTTATTGGCAGATGCAATAATCTCACGGTATTGTTGTGGAGTACAAATAGTTTGATGTTTCCTTAATCTTTTTTCAATTCGGCCAAAATCCCGGTCTGAATCCAAGTAGGAATGACCTACTTCAGGAAACTTATGGTCGATTATTTGGAATATTCCTTTTTGTATAAGATACTCATAAACACACACAATTAGGAAATTTTTGTTCTGCCCTGCACACGAATCTGTCCAAATAATTAAATGATTTTTTTGTTTAAGTGCCAGCTCAACTTCAATGGTTCTTAAAAGACAACTAGCGATCTCACTACTACCCCTGCATGCTTGGTCTTCAGTCCATGTACAAAAAATGGTTTTATCAACTTCTTTAGTTATAATATGTATGCCTAAATTATAGAACCACATTTGGCGGAGGTAAAATGCTTTAGAAGTACTGAGTCTAGGCAACGGCATCGTTTGTTGGAGGTCGAATGTCATATATGCAACACCATCTGAATTTTTGGCTAGTTCCCTGTCGATATTCTGAGCCTCAAACGCTGCTTTATAATTTTCAATATGTTCCTCATTTGCAGCACCAGAATCGCAAGTGCTGCAAGTGTCACTTTTCGGGTGTCCAAACGATAAGTTGAATTCATTGTTAAAAATATTGCGGTACGTGCATTCTTCAACTTTAAATCGATTTTGGACTTTGTCTGCATTACATGTATCAATATAAAGTTTATGCATAATAGGAAGCGATAAAAGCGGAGACAGATATTTCTTATGGATATTGCAGTTTCTTGAATAATGAGATAATTCTGAAGGGAAACTTGAAATATGCTGGATTATATAAGCTACAACATCATCTTGAATTTTATTGGGTCTATTTGAGTGTTTTCCTCTTTTGTCTGGTAAACCCATCTTAATTTGCTTTTGGATTA
Source organism: Diabrotica virgifera virgifera (assembly GCF_917563875.1). Lineage (NCBI taxonomy): Eukaryota > Metazoa > Arthropoda > Insecta > Coleoptera > Chrysomelidae > Diabrotica > Diabrotica virgifera. The sequence goes on from NC_065443.1 coordinate 176,432,032, forward strand.
AGTCAACCTTCTTCATGCTAATGTTGTATAACGAAACAAAAGCTCGTTTACATGTAATAGTTTGTTTTGCCCCGTATGTTACGTTATATTGGAATGAGGCGGTCTTGTGTTTTAAAGCTCCAGTTCTTTGTCGGTGTGTGGGGATTATTTTGATACTATTATACAGAAAAGAGTTTTTAGCATTTATATCCAGTTTGTACCACGATGACAAAATTTTTTCCCTGTCTTCAATTGTAAATACCTGGGAACACTGTCGGCGACACTTTTCGGGGCATAAATTAGTACCTTTGACAATATTCTTAGCAGGTTTCAACTCACCTTTATAATTTGTGTAGGCCTCTCCTCTTTGCCTGCAGAGTGTAGCATTTCGTTTCTTCCATTCATCAACATTTCGTTGCCTTTTTCTACTTACTTTTATTTTTGGTTGGAAATGTTTCTTTTTGCGATGGACTGTAGGCAATATATGCTCTTTTTCATTTTGTCCAACAATATTTTCATTAGATTTTGCCTGACTTACTAGTATGTTATTATCCTCCATTAGTATATCATTCTCTTCTTCCATCGGTTCATTATTACTCTGTGCATCTACCATCTCATTATCAATCTCGTTGTCTGATGATGAGTTGATGTAATCTTCCGGATCTGGCACGTATTCATCACTAGAGTTGTCCCCGAATAAGGTATCGCAACTTGAATCGTAGTTATTGTCTTCTCCATCATCTGAAAAACAAAAGATATAGTCAATTTACTGAAGTAGTTATAATAAACCGGGAGATATTAACAGAAGTTCAACCACGATTTTCTAAGTCCTGCTCTTTGCAATACTGGAAGGTTAGAGAAGGTACTTACAATTTGTGAAAAAATCCACGGGTTTCCTGTGACATTTTTCTGTGAAAATTAGATTTTCCATGAATAAAAAAATTGGGAGTTGCGATGAATTTTTAAGTCCTGCCATATCCATAGAATAACAGGATACTATCTATTTTATGAAGAAAATTTTTTGGGCAGGACGGTCGCAAAAGTACTTAGGGAGTATACATATATACAAATATGTAATGAAAATAATGAAATTTTCATGATTTTCTAAGTCCTGCCAACTTAATAAATTAATTATATTTATTTCAAAATGACCAAAAAAAATATTGGCATGACGTCACCTAATGTTTAACGGCACTTGTTTCTTGGAAAATTTTGTATAAAATTTTCACTCTGGTTCCGTGATTTTCTAAGTCATAAAATAAATTTTGTTACAAAATAAATAATTTCAGTATACATTATGCAAAATGGCAGGATGTTTAGTTACACCTTTTTTACTATATATAGTTAAAAAATTTGTAAGATAATTCGTGGAAAATTACACGATTTTCTAAGTCATGCCATTTCGCACATATCTCAAGAAGGTTAATATAAATCTATTTTCAAAGAGGCAGGATGGTTGTATAGTTATTTCGTATAAAAAAATTAAATTATCTGTCTGTAAAATTATTTCAGGGTGTTATACAAACATATTCATATCACCACATTTTTCTTGAGTCATACCATGTCGAGTATGCTTAAAAAACACTAATCTAAAACCGTTTACAACTTTACAAATGTCATCAGACCATCTGGTTGGCGGACGACCTCTACTTCGATATGCTTCGTCTAGAAGAAGCATATCGATGTCTTGTAATTAGTTTCTTTAAAATAGCTGCAGAACGCTTTTATTTGGAAAAACGAAAACTGGTACACTTATTTATCTTCCAGAGGTCAATTGTCAAATGTCAATTATCAATTGTCAATTTTTAGTACCGGTCATAGGGGTCCGTTTGGGTACGGAAACGGATATATTATCGAATAACTTTTCTGTCTAACTTCTAAGCATCTCTGACACTGGATTATTGAATTCTGGGATAGTTTTGTACTAAAAGGTACTTTTGCTTTAACTCAGAAGAATACGCAATGCAGTGTTCTAGAAAAATCGATGTGAAAAATTTTTCGCTTTTTGGTTTTTTGAGTTTAAAAGAATTTAGAAAAATTCTATTTAGAAAAACGAAAACTGCTACGTTTATTTCTCTTCCAGAGATGAATCGATTTTATCAATTGTGAATTTCTAGTACTGGTCATAGGCCTCCGTCTATTTAAAAGTACGCCCACCAATAAAACGAGTGTGATTCATGTGCCTGAAACTTTTTTATCTTCGAGAGGCCCCACACCAAAGAAACATAAAACATGACACGTTTCATGAAAATAAAACACAGTTAAACAAATTGAAGTCCGCACACACAAGAAGCGAGTGTGATTCATGCACATAAAACATTTTTATCTTGGTGAAATCTGTTTCAGGAAAGAGATCGTGTTGTATTTTTCGGTTTCAGTTTCATTGTTTTGGACAGTTAATTACGTGCATAATATGAATTCCAACCAAGAATTTAATATTGCATTGGTTTCTGTTGTAAAGTAGAATGAAGAGTTGTACAATTATTATAACCTGGAGAGGTACTCGAATAGGTAATGATAAGAAAATATCAGTTTTCTTTAAACCAGGACCCACAATAAAACAATGTAGATGTTTGAATACTCAGTCTATAAAATTATTTAAATTTGGGAAGATGATTACTTAGTTCGTTTGCAACCAAATACGTACTATGATTATGATGTTGGGCAGTAATAAAAAGTTGCCGCAAGAGTAACAACCTCGTCATCATTACTTTCCATTGTTGGCTATACAAATTTTCATTTTGTTTCTTTGATTAGTATATAATATGAAACGGTTTCGTCCTTCACAATTCATTTTGTTTCATGTTTTACGTTTTATGTTTTACTTCACGTTTCTTTGATCTGCGGCCTCCCTTAGAAAGTAATAAAGGTTTGCCATGACAGCAACGACCTCGTCATAACTTTCCATTGTCGACTATACAAATTTTATTTTTGTTTCTTCGATTAGTATATCACATGAAATCAAATGTTTTTTCACAATTTATTTGTTTCTTATTTCAAGTTTCATGTTTCACGTCTCATCTTTCACGTTTTATGTTATTTTAATCTGCCTTAGGAAGCATTTTCAGATTAGTTGAATTGTGTTAAATTGCCGTAAAATTATTAAATTTATTAATTGCCTTTATTGCAATTATTAATTGCCTTAAAATCAATTTGTTGTTATTAATTTATTTTGTTGCATAGCAATTTTATCCCGCCTTCTTACTTGTTCGAACACAAAATACACACGCATGTAACAGGCGCTGAGTTGCCGCACTCAACTCGTTTTCCTAATATTGTAGGATTGTAGATATTATCCTGATATTGTTTCCTATATTTGATAGCAAAATTTACTAACACTAACAACACCAGAATAACGATTTTTAAATACAGCATCTATCTACTTGCAACTTTTTGCATTGTGTTCAGGATAACATCAGGAAAAGGTGTATAATATAAAAATGGGTAGAAATTGCATTTTAGTGCATAACATGCATCCAAAAGTGCATAAACCTGTCAAAATCGGTGTATGAAGGGCAAAATTTTGTTATTTTTGAGGTTTATGGAGTTACGAATACGCAAGCAGAACCGACCTCTGAATCACCTAGTGCCCAGAGTTGCTGCTAAGGCACGCCATCTGGAGTTTCGTGGGATATCGGCAATAAATTAAAAAAAAAACAGAATATTCGATGGTTTTTGGGATGGCCGAACACGAATATGACATTACAACCGACCCTCGGAGCACCTGGTGCAAAGGGTGACTGATCTCGAATTTAAGAGAGTTTTTGGAGGTCGATTCTGATGGTGTATTCATGTTCAGCAACCACAAAACTCTTCGAGAAATCTACTTGCATCACTTTAGTGTCTGAAAGCCTCGAAATTTAAGAATACGGCGTGTATATCAGTCACCCCGGGCACTAGGTAAAGATCTGTTCTAATGTGACATTCTTGTTCAGAAACCCCAAAAACCACCTGAGTAATCTGTCTGTATCAATTTACTGCCGAAATTAATATATAAATATGGTATAGAAAATGCTTAGCAAATAAAAAGGTACCATAAAATATCATTTTATTATAATACTAAAATACAGGGTGTCCCATTTAAGAAAACTCAAAAAATACTCATTCCGAGTTTCAAGTTTCAACCAACCCCGTATACTAAAATTAAACATTTTGGTATACTATTAATAACTGACAATAGTAGACTATATTAAAAATCGTTTAAACATAAATTAATAGAAGTTTGGATATTAAATCACTAACAATATGTATAGGGTGTGAATGTTCCTACAAAATAAAAAAAAAAACGTAATTATATTTTAAACTACCTCGTATAATATTTCAAAACACTATATTTTATTAAAGAGAACATCGAGTAGAATCCAAAAATGTAAAAATATACAGGGTATTCCATTTAAAAAAACAAATTTTTGTCACCCTGTGAAAACGGGTAGCCCTGTATATTAGAAAATACTGTTAAATTATAGTCCTATCTGTGGCACATGTTTTACCTAAATAACTTTTTTCGTATATCTTACGACAAACGAGTAATTGGACTAGCCCACACTAATGCCCCACCCTGTATACAAAATAACCATAAAACCATCCTGCCTCTTTGTATATAGACTTATATTAAGATTCTTGAAACATGTGCAAAATGGCAAGACTTAGAAAATCGTTGACTTTTTCACGAATTTTCTTACAAATCTAGGACTCCTGCCGTCTTACAAGAACTGTTTAACCTTCCTGCCGAGTACCGAAAAGGTATTGATTGTATTTGAGTATTATAACTTTTTAAAGGCAGGACTTAGAAAATCACGGAATCAGGGTGAGAATTTTCCGCAGAATTTTCCAAGGGACAAGTATACTTAAACATTAGGAGACGTCATGCCAATATTTTTTTGATCATTTTGAAATAAATATGTTTAGTTTATTAAGTTGGCAGGACTTAGAAAATCATGAAAATTTCATTATTTTCATTACATATTTGTATATATGTATACTCCCTAAGTACTTTTGCGACCGTCCTGCCCAAAAAATTTTCTTCATAAAATCGATAGTATCCTGTCTATCTACGGATATGGCAGGACTTAGAAATTCATCGCAAAACCCTATTTTTATTTTTTGGGAAAATCTAATTTTTACAGGAAAATGTCACAGGAAATTTGTGGATGTTTCCACAGATTGTAATTACATCGTCTACCCATCCAGTATTGCAAAAGGCAGGACTTAGAAAATCGTGACTGAACTTCTGTATAATATCTCCCAGTCTATAAGGCCCTTAATCTACCCTTAGCACATTATAAGTCGTGTCTTGCTATGACAAATTACATAATAATCATAACAAAACAGTTGACCAAGTCATGACATAAAACTTTTGCCAAATTTGTTAATTTCCATATTCATAATAATAACAGTTGGAAATATTTTGTTAGATTTTTTAATTTTAATTAATGTCAGTTTTTACATAAGGAAAACTGTAGTATTACTTGTAATTTCGAATATCTGTTTGATTAAAAAAACAAAAGATATTAAACTATACATTTGAAGTCAGAGCAGAACTGTTTACCTCCAAGTTAACACTTGGACACATTGTGAAAGTATATGGCACTTTCCCTATAACAATAAAAAATAGGTACCATTAAATATAACAAAATATTCCTACGTGAATTTCATATTTTATAAAAAAGATACTTACATTCTTCTTGGCGAACTTCATTCTTGCCTGTAGAATAGTCACTACTTGTTGATGAAATTGGCATTTGTAGGTTAGAATTCTCATTTTTCATGGTTTGTATTATATTTTTGTCAATACTCTCGCTGGCAGTTAAAATATTATCATTTAAAGCTAACTGTAACATTATCTTTCCCCTTGAAGTCATTTCAATTATCAATGTGAGCAATATTACTTAACACAACTTAAATTCGCAAAACACGTGTTAATCACAACAATCGTTTTTGTCAAATGGTGAGCAGCTCATTCACAGCTAGCTGTTACGTGCATGAAGGCGGTATGTTACAGAACTTGATCAGGACACTAGTGGAAGAAGGAGGTATGTGCTATTTATGTTTCATACCTCCTTCATCCACTACAAATATAAGTAGTTGTTGATACATACCTCCTTCTGGACATTAGTATTTCTCTTAATATGGCTCTTAGAGTGCTACTGTTAGTTCCACAAAACATATTAACACATACCTCCTTCATCTACGAGAATAACTAGATTTTTGTAAAAATGTTACATACCTCCTTCATCCACTCAGCCCTTCAATTATTTCTCTTTTTAAATTTGTAAAAAAACTGAATCTTTCTAAATATGAAAAAATTATTTTTCTACGATAATTGTTAAAAAGTTTTCTTATTGTTTATGAGCAAAAAATCGAGATGTTCTTGCAAAATAATTTTGCAATATTTAAAACTATTTATTGTTATTTGTTTTAATAAAATTAGCAACCTAAATCTTCTTCTTTCGTAAACTATTCGTAGTATTACAATTCTGACTTATACTGTTGCAAAAAAAAATTAATTTGGGATAAACAAATTAAATAATTTTTAAACTATTTAACCGATCGCTTTGAAATTTTGACTATAATTTGAGTACCACAAGCCTCAGGATTCCTTGTAATGAGAAGGTTCCTTCATTTTTAAAGAAGTTACGAATAATTATAAAAATCCAAAATGTATGTCTTATTTTGCCATTTTTTAACGCAATAAGGATACAGATATTCGGAGAACGCCATATTAAAGCCTTGTATAGGATTTGTAAGTTTTTTACTCTCAAATTTGTTTCAAATGCTTCACTTATTGGTAATAGACGAAAAAAGCAAAAATTTACCGTTTTTTTATATGTATTTGTTCGTAGCTATGTACTCGTATATCAACAAAATCGGCTGCAGTAAACAAATAGGTCTTATTACAGGGGTCCAAACTACTCAAAAAATTTGTTTTCGGCCTGGAGGGGGTTGTGTTATTTAGGTTTTTTTTCCTTATTTCTCTGAACTATATATCTGCTAGTTTATAAACATCAGTTCCGAGTTGAGGTTTCTTGTTATAATAGATTGGATTTACTTATTTATCTCTCTTATATCTCTTTTATATTACCTGCATAGTATGTGCGTCTCATTTTCCAATATTGCCATCTTGTTTTTTTTGCTTTTCTCTTGTCCTTATCGATTGCAAACTTCGTTATAATCAGTTTTGATTCAGCTTCAGTTTCTAGGGGTTTTTTTGTTAATATTTAATATTAATGTTTAAATAAGAACTATACAGGGTGTCCAGAAACTCTACCGACAAACGAAGACAGGAGATTCTTCAGATAATTTTAAGATAATTTAACCCAATTCACTTAGTCCGAAAATGCTTCCTAAGGGAGCTAGAGCTCTTTGAAGATGGTGTCTTGTACTTAGTTTTTCTTAAATACCTCCAGAACGCTTCTATTTAGAAAAACAAAAATTGGTACGCGAATTTATCTTCAAGATATAAATCTAATCCATCCATTGCAAATTTCTAGTCCCGTTCATAGGCGTCCGTTTTGGGTAGGGCAACGGTTATTTTATCGCATAACTTTTTTATCTTTAACTTTTATGCATTTCTGATACTGGATTATTAAATTGGGAAGTATTTTAGTACTAAAAGGTACTCTTATTTTAAATCGGTAGGACACACCGTTTTCTAGAAAAATCGATTTGAAAATTTTTCGCTTTTTGAATTAAAAAAAAAATTAAAAAAAAACTGTTTAGAAAGACGAAAACTGGTACATTTATTTATATTCCAGAGATAAATCGATTTCATTAATTGCGAATTTCTAGTACTGGTCATAGGCGCCCGTTTTGGGTAGGTCAACAGTTATTTTATAGCATAACTTTTTTGTCTTGAATGTTTGAGCATTTTTGACACTAGATTATTAAATTATGAGGTATTCGAGTACTAAAAGTTACTCTTACTTTATGTTGGTAAAATACTTCGTTTTTTGTTAAAAAGTTCTTTCAATTTTTTTTCAAATTACAAAAACGAAAAACTTTCAAATCGATTTTTCTAGAAAACGGTGTGTCCTACCGACTTACTCAAGAGTACCTTTTAGTACTAGAATACCTCACAATTTAATAATCCGGTGCCAAAAATACATAAAAGTTACGGACAAAAAAGTTATGTGATAAAATACCCGTTGCTCTACCCAAAACGCACGACTATGACCGGTACTATAAATTTGCAATGGATGGAATCGATTTATCTCTAAAAAGTAAATACGCATACCAATTTTCGTTTTTCTAAATAGAAGCGTTCTGGAGGTATTTAAGAAAAACTAATTTCATGACGCCATCTTCAAAGAGCTCTAGCTCCCTTAAGAAGCATTTTCGGACTAGGTGAATTGGGTTAAATTGTCTTAAAATTATCTGAGGAATCTCCTGTCTTCGTTTGTCGGTAGAGTTTCTGGACACCCTGTATTTCTCTTTTTCTCTTTCAGTTAGGCGGTCTCGTGCTTGACAAAGAGGTAAGATCTCTAGCAGGTTATATTACGGCAGCAACTTCGTGGTCTGTTAGAGATAAATTTGCAAGGCTGACACAAATAGCAACTGTCCTAAATTTAGAACAAGTAAACGAGATACACGATTATTGGGGTAATCACGATAGTGCCCTTACTTGGAGGCTTACTCCTTCGGAGCTGAGAACGGTTATGTCTTTGAGGTAAGAAGTTTAAAATTTTATAAAGTTCACTTTTCACTAGGAGATAAAAAAGCGAATTAAAGTTAATGAACACACTCACAGACAAAAATATTGCATATTTTATTTTGAGTCTGTTTTTGAAGTATATTTTTTTCCTTTTGAAAAGTTTTGTACTTTTTATTGCTCTATTATTAAGTTGTGCTGGACTATACTACGTATATTCATTGTCAAGTAACTTGCATATTGAAGAGATACTACAAGTTTGTAGAGAAATTAATGATAGTCTAATTTTGGTTATAATTTATATACATAATTAGTAAGAGAAACAATAACGACAGTGGAACATTTTTTTACGGTAATATTCTAACAATTTAGTACTTCTTATTCCCACCTCTAGCTCTGGTTATAAGCTGCATCCTTCTAAGCATCCTTCGCAGACGTCAATTTCATTCCTCCTGTGTAGCAATTTTTTGGGGCTGTATTTCTTGATCGTATACGTCGTTTTAAAATGTCCCATGCATGTTTTATGAGATTTGCATCAGGACTCATTGGTGATCAGTCTAGACTCTTAATCTCAACAACCTCAAGATATTGTATGTCTGTTTTTGCGGCATTTTCACGAGTATTGTCATGCATTAGCACAAAGTTATCATACCCAATGCAGCCGACATAAGGAAAAACATGCTCTTCGAGGATGTTGCGTATCCAGTCAGCATTCATTCGAATATTCACCTCAATAAGCTCCGTACTACTCTTCCAACAAATGCCACCCCATAGCATAGTGGAACCTCCACCAAAGCTAAAATTGTGTATAAGATTAGGTAAATTCTGCTAAACGTTCCACCTCCTTCTTTATACTCCACCACGTCCATCTGGCTTCCATATTGTATTCTTGTATCATCTGTGAAAAGAACTCTTCTCCATTGATGTTCGTTCCAATTAACATGGACTCTTGCAAATTGCCACCGCTGGGTTTTGTCCCGTTGAAAAAGCCGTGGAACTCTGTCAAGCCCTTTAAGTCTTCTAGACACTGTTGTGACACTTACATTAACTTGTGTGATGAGTAATTCACTCTTGAGATTGGAAGCTGTAAGTTGCAATTTCGCAAAGATCTCGTGGCGTTTTACATCTTTTTCGTTCTTGACTAGGTATGTATTCTCCAGTCTCGTTATATCGCTTTACTTTATGAGAAATAGTCGATTGATGGATACGCAGTCTTCGCGCAATATCTTCTTGTCTTTACACCAGGCTTTGGAAACCAGCGTGCACTATGGATGCGCCCTTAGCATTCATGTCCCCGATTATTATCTGTATGTCTTTTTTGGTGACTGATTGTATGCGGTGTCTAGATGTTGGTAAAACATTTTTTTCTTATGGTCCTTCTCTTCAGTAGGACAGTGAATGTTGATAATTGTCATATTAAAGAACTGTGATTTAATTCGTAATTTACACATACTTTCACTTAACGGTTGGAAGTCTAGTATATTGCATTTTATTTTCTTGTCCACTATGAACGCTACTCCCAGCTCTTTACTGCCAATTGGTTTGCCACTTTGTAGAATAATGTGTGTTCTTGGGTCTCTGATATCATTACCTAGCCATTTTGTTTCTTGAATTGCAGCAATTGCGATTTTGTATCTAGATAATTCGTTTATAAGGTTTCTCTGCGCACCTGGTTTATTCAATGTTCTGACACTCCACGGTCCATATTTCGATCTCGAATTCCATATTTCATTGCCTAAGTCGTCGCCGGTCAATCCGTCCTATACTCCGAGGCTCATCTGTGGATTCCGTAACTGTAGTATTTTTCCAGGGATGCGTAGTAGGCCCATAGCACAACCCCCTTTTTGGAGGACCATTTCTCCCTTCCTCGTCAGGCTTGACCCTACTTTCCACTGGGGTTGGTTACCCAATCTCTGGTAAGGTTACTTTTATCTCTAATAAATTGTAATATACGTAAAAAATGCCAGCCTAACTCATTCATGAATAAAAAAAAATACGTAACATTTCAATAATAAAAAAATAAACAAAAAATAATTATTGAAGATAAAATATGCAATATTTTTGTCTTTGAGTATATTATATGAATAACTTTTTGAGATATCAGATGACGAGAGATACGATAGACAGTGACAAATACTTTTTCCGTGGAAGCCGCATGTTGTTAACACATCGTACTGTAGTCATTTGGCTTATTGTACATCTTCCATTCACTCGTGATATCCATTCCAGGATTCTAGAACCCTGTACCAGGTTTTATGCAAGTCTATAGGATGGGTACTATATGTTTTTGAAGTTAGTCGGTAGTATCCGAAAAGTGCTTGCCGCCTGCTATATAATGACTCGCAGTCTTGCAAGATATTGTAGACTATTGTAGGTCCTCAGCTACTACAGAGTCTGCAACTTGAAGTCCTCATGAAACAGTCCCATTGTATTCAGGTGTCCCTCGATTGGCGCATGTCTAGTAAGAAAGCCTAATATGACTCGTGAGCTGATTCCTGCTTGTTTTCCACAGTACTTCACACTACTAGCATTCGAAAACACTCATGCTATTTCTCTTGCACAGTGAAAAACAGAATTTATATTCTAAAGGAATGGAAATGTTTAAAAATGTAAAAACATTTTTAATTTCTTTGCAATCTGAAAATGCAGCAGCATTATACTCTAGTCAAATCGGAGAGTGCAGGAAGAGTCTATACCGGTTTCGGGGATTTTTTCCCCTCATCAGTAGTCCCATATCCTCTTCTCTTCAATTCCACCAGGTACTCCGCTTTGGGCCTTTCCGGATTGCAAAGAAAGAAATGCCACGGATATCGTAGACACATCTACCAAGAACCAAAATAAGTTCTCAAACAAGTGGTGCAGAAAACGACAATAAATATCGTTCTCACACCACTAGATTGACAACAGGTGGAACTTCTCTGGTTACTACCCCCGTGATTTTCAAAAATTATAAATCATACGGGTGCCGAGACGAAATTAAGATGAGGGGAAAAAAACTAAGTTTTTAATCTAATAGCACATAAAACAAAATCCAAAAATGTTATTCTACATCCTACCAGACTGAAAACAATGGGAACCTTCTCTGGTAACAGCTCCGAGGCTTCTACGATTTGCAAGCCATAACGGATGCTGAGACTAAGGAAGATGAGGGAATTTTACAATTTATAATTCACGTCCCATCTGCTCAGCGCGGTAAAGTTCCAACGAGAATGGTTCTCTTCGTACTCCAATCAGAGTTAACATGCAAATCAAAAATGAATAACCATTTTCAATTTTGTTGCAACACGAAACTACAGCCGCATCATTATTCCAGTTCAATCAGAGAGTGCAGCAAGCACCTCTACCGGTTTCGAAACTTATTAGTCTCTCATCAGGAGGCACATATGCTGCTCTCTCTGACCCAACTAGGGTCGAATATACAATTTCCCATGTGTTTGACTATTGCCATGTGTTATGGTGTCTTTGGATCCAGGCTCTTTTCGGTCGCGGTCGATGCTTTGCTTGGGTCGCGGACCCAAGTAGTTTATAGCTAACGTTCTTCTGGCAACTCCATCAGCTCTGTCATTGCCGTGTATTATCCGGTGACCTGATATCCATACCAGTGTGATACTGTTATGTTGCTCCAGTCTGTCGAGTACCTCTTGGCCTTCCCACATGAGCCTAGAATTCACCTTAGAGATTAAAAAAGCATCCATGACTGCTTGGATATATGTACACATTTGATATGCTTTAGTTCGAAAACACTCATGCTATTTCTCTTGCACAGTGAAAAACAGAATTTATATTCTAAAGGAATGGAAATGTTTAAAAATGTAAAAACATTTTTAATTTCTTTGCAATCTGAAAATGCAGCAGCATTATACTCTAGTCAAATCGGAGAGTGCAGGAAGAGTCTATACCGGTTTCGGGGATTTTTTCCCCTCATCAGTAGTCTCATATCCTCTTCTCTTCAATTCCACCAGGTACTTCGCTTTGGGCCTTTCCGGATTGCAAAGAAAGAAATGCCACGGATATCGTAGACACATCTACCAAGAACCAAAATAAGTTCTCAAACAAGTGGTGCAGAAAACGACAATAAATATCGTTCTCACACCACTAGATTGACAACAGGTGGAACTTCTCTGGTTACTACCCCCGTGATTTTCAAAAATTATAAATCATACGGGTGCCGAGACGAAATTAAGATGAGGGGAAAAAACTAAGTTTTTAATCTAATAGCACATAAAACAAAATCCAAAAATGTTATTCTACATCCTACCAGACTGAAAACAATGGGAACCTTCTCTGGTAACAGTTCCGAGGCTTCTACGATTTGCAAGCCATAACGGATGCTGAGACTAAGGAAGATGAGGGAATTTTACAATTTATAATTCACGTCCCATCTGCTCAGCGCGGTAAAGTTCCAACGAGAATGGTTCTCTTCGTACTCCAATCAGAGTTAACATGCAAATCAAAAATGAATAACATTTTTCAATTTTGTTGCAACACGAAACTACAGCCGCATCATTATTCCAGTTCAATCAGAGAGTGCAGCAAGCACCTCTACCGGTTTCTAAACTTATTAGTCTCTCATCAGGAGGCACATATGCTGCTCTCTCTGACCCAACTAGGACAAACCCCGGCGTGCAGTCACGGATTGCAACGAACGAAATGGCAGGGATGCCCTAGCGGCAACTGCTAGCAAAAAACTAAGTTTTCAATCTAATAGCACATAAAACAACATCCAAAACTATTATTCTACATCCTACCAGACTGAAAACAATGGGAATCTTCTCTGGTAACACCTCCGAGGCTTCTACAATTTGCAAGCCATAACGGATGCTGAGACTAAGGAAGATGAGGGAATTTTACAATTTATAATTCACGTCCCATCTGCTCAGCGCGGTAAAGTTCCAATGAGATCCAACGTTCCAAGTTCATTTTTGATAAGATGAGGGAATTTTAAATAATTCACGTCCCATCTGCTCAGCGTGGTAAAAGTTCCAACGAGAAAGCTTCCTAAGTGCTCCACAAAAGAGCAAATGAATTAAAAATTTATAAACATTTTCAATTTCTTTGCAATCCGAAAATGTAGCAGCATTATACTCGAGTTAAATCGGAGAGTGCAGGAAGAGTCTATACCGGTTTCGGGGATTTTTCCCCTCATCAGTAGTCCCATATCCTCTTCTCTCCAATTCATCCAGGTACTTCGCTTTGGGCCTTTCCGGATTGCAAAGAAAGATATGCCATGGATATTGTAGAGACATCTACCAAGAAACAAAATAAGTTCTCAATCAAGTGGTGCAGAAAACGACAATAAATATCGTTCTCACACCACTAGATTGACAACAGGTGGAACTTCTCTAGTTAGTACCCCCGTGATTTTCAAAAATTATAACTCATACGGGTGCCGAGACGAAATTAAAATGAAGGAATTTTAAATAATTCACGTCCCATCTGCTCAGCGTGGTAAAAGTTCCAAGGAGAAAGCTTCCTAAGTACTCCACAAAAGAGTAAATGAATTAAAAATGTATAAACATTTTCAATTTCTTTGCAATCCGAAAATGCAGCAGCATTATACTCTAGTTTAATCGAAGAGTGCAGGCAGAGTCTATACCGGTTTCGAGGATTTTTTCCTCTCATCAGTAGTCCCATATCTACGATATCCGTGTCATTTTTTCTTTGCAATACGGAAAGGCCCAAAGCGAAGTACCTGGTTGAGTTGGAGAGAAGAGGATATGGGACTACTGATGAGGGGAAAAATCCCCGAAACCGGTATAGACTCTTCCTGCACTCTCCGATTTAACTAAGAGTATAATGCTGCTGGATTTTCGGATTGCAAAGAAATTGAAAATGTTTATACATTTTTAATTCATTTACTCTTTTGTGGAGTACTTGGAAACTTTCTCGTTGGAACTTTTACCACGCTGAGCAGATGGGACGTGAATTATTTAAAATTCCTTCATTTTAATTTCGTCTCGGCACCCGTATGATTTATAATTTTTGAAAATCACGGGGCTAGTAACCAAAGAAGTTCCACCTGTTGTCAATCTAGTGGTGTGATAACGATATTTATTGTCGTTTTCTGCACTACTTGATTGAGAACTTATTTTGTTTGGAAATGTTTGAATTTTCACCACTGAATATTCCTACACCCGACTCTTTTTCAGTTTTAGAGCCGTAAGTGTACCAGGTATAACCCTGCAGTCTATCTAAGGTATGGTAGGCCTATATAAGTGTACGGTTTGGTTAGAAATCATCGTCCATTCAGTATCCCTGCTTTCATTAATGTTGTTACCATGCCCTGATCCAAGTAGGGTTTCCATAGTTCCCTTTAGTGTATTAGTATTACACGGGTTATGTTCCCATAACCCCTGTAATACTAAAGTCAACAAGTTTTTTGCACCTTGCTTAACTTGAGGATGTCATTTGTTTTTGCTGCGTCTTTGTTCGTCATAACACTAATGAATATGTAATTGTTTCATAAATTTATAAAATTTTGAAATTAATAATTTATGATACTTTAAAATAATTATTGTATTATTTTTTAAGTTAACTAAATAAAGACATTCATTTTCTAAACTATGTTGTAACGGGTAGTTCTTCTAAGGACGACAGACTCAGTAAAACACAAGTTAAAAATAAAGTAAATATATTAAAGATAATTATATTATACAGTTTAAAACAAATAAAATAAAATATAATTCCGTCTTCTGCAAAGGAAAAACAATATTAAACTTTATTACAGTTATCCGATCATAATAGCAACATTAAAATAATACGATAAACAGTATATTTATATACAATAACAATCTCGCTACGTTAAATCAACATAGCCCTATATTCCGTTCCGGAGATCATTCCTCGCTACTACCGCCTACTGCGATAACGATCATTGCAAGACCCACGTCACTACTGTGGCGTCCGCCTAGGCATAGTCCCACCTCACATACGGTGCATCTTTTGCCAAGCCAGCTAATGCTAGTTCAATACGCTAGCAGCAGCTGTTGAGCCATGGTTAGTTCAATTCTCTAGCCACGACTGATTTTCTCATTCTCCTAGCTCGCCTTAAATAATGCTCGCGATGCCCTCTCCTTCGGTTTCCCCCAGCGATGCTATGCGCCAACGCTGACACTCCTCCGGTCGCCTCGGGTAAAGCAGCTCATCACTTGGCGAGGTATCATATCGTTACAATGTATAAATATATTGAATTTTGTATTTACTGTCTTGACGAAATTTATACATAATTTCAAAAGTTCACCTTGAATTATTCATAATAGATCCTGCATAATATACTTTTTTGAGATGAGATTGTTTAGCAGCTTCTAAAAACATAAAAATGTACAGTCATTAAAATTAAAGATCATGGACTATGCAGACTATGCTAGACTTGCGTGAATCACCCTATATACTTAAATTTATCTTTAAACAGTGCATATTTGAATTTAAAAGTTGACGTATTCTACCGTTTTTTATAATTTTTTAAAATAAGGACAAATAATTTTATTCCATAAGTGGTTTCCGTACATTATAATGATTTCACCCTGTATTATTCATAATACAACCTACATGTACTATAAAAATATACAGGGTGTTTTATTAAAAATAAAGCTTATGGACTATGCTAGGGTTGCGTGAATCACCCTGTACATTTAAATTTATATCGAAAAAGTGCAGATTTATATATAAAAATCGATGGGTCTCCGCGTTTTTTATACTTTTTTTAAAAAAAGGACAGAAATAATTTTATTCCATAAGAGCCTTTCACTCTATATAAGCTCTTCACCAATGCCTGATAGACCTCTTATTTTGCCATCGTAAACCCAGGGCTCTTGTATCAAAGGTAAATCGAACTTTCTCATAGCAATAATAAGTTGTATCAGTAATAATCAGTTCCTTTCTCAGGGACACGGATGAGAACCATGATGCGCTTGGTCAGATTATTGGTATCGATTACATTTTAAGTCTGTCCCTACCACTGGATACTCGTTAACACAGTTTACCCATAGGGTCGCTGCACTTAACCAAACTACAGGAAGTTTATTCTAACTTCTCATAGGAGCCTTATCCACTGTGTGTTTTAGGGCGTGATCTAGTTGATTATTAGGACGGTGCCTGTGTGCCATCGCCATCCTAAGTACTTTGGTGACATTGCTATATGACCTATGTATACCTGATAGTATGTATAATACATTTCGATTTTTTTCTAGTTTGTATGATAAATTAGCCCGTTTTTAGGCAGATATTATCGGATCATTGTCCTTATTGTAACGGGTAGTTCTTTTTGGACAACAGACTCGGTAAATCATCATCATTCTCTTTGCCTTATCCCTATGCGGGGTCGGTTTCCCTAATTGCATTTCTCCATACAATTATATCTTGAGTCATATCAATATTAATCCCCTTTACCACCAACATGTCCTGCCTAATCGTCTCCCCCCACGTCTTCTTTGCTCTTCCTCTCCTACTCCTTCCAGGAATCTGCACTTCAGCAATTCTTCGTATTGTCTCGACGTTGAACATGACCAAACCATCTCAAGCTATGCTCTCTCATTTTGGCATCAATTGGTGCCACACCTAGACTTCCCCTAATATACTCATTTTTAATTTTATCCTTTTTTGTCACTCCACTCATCCATCTAAGCATTCTCATTTCCGCCACATGCATTCGTTGTTCCTCTTTTTATTTTTCACTGCCCAACATTCAGTTCCGTACATCATAGCCGGTCTTATGGCTGTTTTATAGAATTTTCCCTTCAACTTCATTGGAATTTTCCTGTCACACAGCACACCACTCGCTTCCTTCCACTTCATCCACCCAGCCCTTATTTTACTGCATGCATCACCATCTATTTCTCCATTACTCTGTAATACCGATCCCAGGTACTTAAAACTATTGCTTTTTACAATCAGTTCACCATCCAAAGATACCATGTTATCTGTAGTAACTCCATCGTTAAAAGAACATTCCAAATACTCTGTCTTTGCCCTACTAAGTTTTAAACCTTTTTCCTCCAGAGCTTGTCTCCACTGTTCCAGTTTTTGTTCTAAGTCTCTTTCACTATTTCCTACTAACACGACATCATCAGCATACATTAGGCACCATGGAATGTTACCCTGTAGTTTCGCTGTTATCTGGTCCAAAACTAATGAGAATAAATACGGACTAAGCACCTGGTGCAATCCTACTTTCACATGAAATTTATCAGTCTCTCCCACACCTGTCCTAATACTAGTCGTTACTCCCTCATACATATCCCTCACAATCTTTACATATTCACCAGGGACTCCTTTCTTATTGAGTGCCCACCACAGAATCTCTCGAGGAACTGTATCATATGCTTTCTCAAGATCAATGAATACCATATGAGCGTTTGTTTCTTTACTCCTGTATTTTTCCATCAACTGCCTTATAATGAAAATTGCATCTGTTGTTAATCTGCCCTGCATAAAGCCAAACTGATTCTCGGATATTTCGGTCTCTTCACGTATCCTTCTATCAATTACTCTTTCCCATATTTTCATGGTGTGGCTAAGCAGTTTTATAGCCCTGTAGTTTGTACATTGTTGTATATCTCCCTTGTTTTTGTAGGCAGGTACTAGTATACTGCTTCTCCATTCGTCTGGCATTTGTCCAACTTCCATAATTCTATTAAATAAATCTGCTAGCCACCTTGTTCCTGTCTCTCCCAATGCTCTCCATACTTCCTCGGAATATCATCTGGTCCTACCGCTTTTACTTTCTTTATTTTTTGAAGCGCTTGAGCCACTTCGTCGTTTGTTATTTTGGTGACCATTGCTGCTACTGTTTCCGTTGACTCTACAAGCTGTCTGTCAAATTCTTCATTTAATAAGCTGTCAAAGTACTTTCTCCATCTCTTTTTGACATCCTTTTCGTGAACTAGTATTTTATTATTTTCATCTCGGATACATCTAATCTGATTAAAATCTTTTGCTTTCTTTGCTCTCTGTTTGGCTATTTTATATATCTTCGTTTCGCGTTCCCTGGTATCAAGTTGATCGTATTGGGACCGTGCAAGTTCGGAAAAGCGACACCTATTTCTACGCTCTGAACTTTTATTCGCACTTTTAATTATATTGGCCAATCATATGGTCCTGGTTACTGGATAATTGTCAAGGCCATAGTCCAAAAAAAAATAATAAGAAGAAAAAATAAGATTTAGGTTGTGTTTGTCAAACGTAAACAATTGTATGTAGTAAATAAAATTAGTTATTAAAATGCAGTATTGCAAGCAAAATACAATTAATTAAATTTACCTTTATATAATAATTGCATATCATATTAATATTGTGAAGCAATATATAATTTTTCTCCTTAAATGACAATAGGTATGAAATGTACGTCAATTTGACAATTTCAGTTGACAATATGAATTATTTAAGAAAGTTGCAATATTTCTCCGCTATTCGCGCACGATCGTTTCGCGTATCCCTTCCAAGTACTTGCACACCGCGAATAGGCTTGAATACGCTTCTGCTTTGGCTTTTGCTACTTTGGCTTCCTTTTTCGCCACCATATAGTTTTGAAGATCTGTGTCGGATCTGGTTTCTTGCCAATTTTTATATAATGTTCGCTTCTCTTTTATTTTTCCTTGTACTTTGTTTGACCACCACCAAGTCTCTTTATCCTCAAACTTTTTTCCGGACGTTTTCCCAAGTATTTCAATAGCAGTCTCTCTAATAATGTTGGCCATTTTTCTCCAAATTGTGTTAGGGCTTCCTTTCATGTTCCAACATATTTTGTCTACTATTCTTTCCCGGAATAGACCTTCTTTCTCATCTTCTAGCATCCACCACTTGATTTTTTGTGGTCCTCTCCGATATTTTTGTTTAGTTTCGCTTTTTACTTCGATGTCCAGAACAAGCAGCTTATGTTGTTGGCTGACTGTCTCACTAACTATTACCTTGCAGTCCTTGCATTCACGTATGCCTTCTTTCCTTATCATGAAGTAGTCTATTTGGGATTGATGTTGTCCACTTTTGTAGGTAATAATTTGAGTTTCTCTCTTTTTAAAGAATGTGTTAAGGTTGATCTGAACCCCCCCAAAAAAAATTTGAAGTTCAAAAATTTTGAAAAAATTTGAGAAGGTGTATGTGATTACTAGAAGTATTTTGACAAATTTTGAGCGAACTTCATGTTTTCGTTTTCGAAAAAACTCAAAAATACTCTTTTTTTCCAAGTATAAAGCGGGAAAACCAAACATACAATTTTGTTAATTTTCTTACAGCATAAAGATAGAATCCTAAGAAATACTTATGAATTTTTTGAAAATTTTTGATCTTACAGTTTTGCCACAATAGGAAAAAATAATATGTTTTGGCTTATAATAAAGCTACCGGTAAGAAATCGGACAAAATTTTAATAACAACATATATAAAACTGTAAGAGTGGAAAATATTTGCAATAAAATGTTGAATATTTTTTCCTAAACATATGAAAAATCTCGTTAAACAAGAATTATATCTTGAATTGCCGCTGTGAATTTGTGCCGCCATGAAGTGACTCCATCTACAACATCGGTAATATTTATGTTCGATAGATAGCAGTACCTTCTGCTAGAATCGCGTCAAACAGAACTTTATCCTAGCAGCGTTGCCATATCAATTACTTTGTACAACAAAACGTGTTATTGTATTATAGTTAGTAGGTAATATAATACAGATATAAGCCTCCTATAACGTCTATTTATAACGCATCAACGTGACCTTCTGAAATTAATTTAATTACTTTTCTTGAAATATTGTCAGTCCCCTTGGCCGTATTAGATTTTGATATATTTAGGGCCGGTACTTTTTGTCTCGATTAAACCCGAGTTGGCTTTTTAATGTTTTTAAGTAACATAAAGTTGTCTTTTTTATTTGTATTTTTTCATGTATATCTGAAGCTTTGTATTTGACTATATTTTGAATTGGAGCATAAATAGTCTACTTTTGTCAAATAGTTTTTCTAATAACTACCATCCATGGTGTTTCTCTTTTGTCGCACTTATGTTTATTAAAGATTTTAATTGAAATCATTATTTTATTTTTAAAATTTTCATTGTTCATTACTTTTTGCACTTGTGGTGAGCTAAATTTAAAGGAAACCAATTGGACGATATTTAAATAGATATGGAGTAAGAGTACCTAAATAAATAACCACTTTTGAAATTAATTCAGGATAGGTTAAAAAATATTTTTACCTTCATATTAAAAATAAAAAAGGATCAATATAAAAGAAATAATAACAATCAATTTTAAAAATCTTACATCTATATTGATTTCTTCTATGTACAAAAACAACAGAAATAAATAAATATTAGCGAAGACAAAAGAAAAAAATGTGTTGACACTTAATAATATGTTAAATAAACGTATTGATTAGTCTGATGCAAGTAGAACTAGAACTGTTATATGGAGCTAATCTGGATCGGTATAAATTAGATGAGAAAGAAAAAAATCTAATAAACAGTTTCTTTGAGAGCAGAAAGAGAAAGAGTACCTATGGAATATCATAAAATGAAAACGGCGCGACAGAATAATCATCGATAAAGAAGTAAAAAAGGAAACGCGATAACGATATCTGGAACAATTGTTTTATCTGATAAGACACGAAGAAAAGCTAGAAATTGCTATCAAAACTGTTTCTTTTAGCTGTAACTTTTCTGATGTTTTTGTGTCCAGCATGCCTACTACGATACGGTCTCGGATCAATTCCTCCTTCAGTTGCCCATAATTACAATGTTCTGCTAAGGTATGTAGGCTAGTAATAAATAAGTCAATGGTTTCACCTGGTTTTTGTACTGTAGAATTGAATTTGAAACGTTCATATATAATATTACGTCTAGGGATAAAATATTTGTCAAAAACATTTAGAACTTCCTCGTAAGTATCTGGAATTTTTTGAAATTGTATCAAAATATCTTCGGATTCTTCTCCCATAAGGTACACTAGGATATCTATTTTTTGTTTTTCTGTCTTTTGGAGCTGCCCTGATACCGACATGTAGCGTTCCAGCCTCTTCCTCCATGCAGGCCAAATTGCTGGGGCCAAAAAATTGAATTTATCCGGAGGGTTAACATTCAATGGTGCTGGACTTACTATACCTTGAGTATTTGCATCAGGAGTAGTATTAGTAGAAATTTTCAGTATTACTTTATGTCGGGTATGATTTCAACCACAATTGACCACAATGCAGAATATTTTCTTGCCCCTTAACCTTGCTTTGCTACTCTTGGCATGTGCTAGTGGTTAATGGGTAATATAGTTTTATACTTAAAATATACGTGCTGCACTCAACACCGCTGCCACCATAACATTGTTCTTTAATAATGACTATTAAGTACTCTTGATTAAGATATCTTTATTTAGTTTGATCATCTTACATCGCTTGTCCCGGTACCGGTTCCCCGGATCAGACCTAACCTAACTTCATCCTAATCCTTGTTCACCTATATGACATCTATATAGGCAACCAAAGATACACTAACAGAACAAAAACAAAAAATATAGTAAAGCAATGTGGATTGTTTGTGTGCTTGGAAAAAGGTTATCGGAATTCAGCCCGAGAATATACACCTCTAGAGACAGCCAAATCCATAAAAACATGTAGCTTGTTAAGTGAATGTCCCTAAAGAAAACAATAACTTCTTCTTTCGCCTGTTTGCATCCACTCCTGGACAAGGGCCTCCCATGAGTTTTCCACTCTTCTCTGTTTTGTGCTCTTTGGTACCAGTTTCTCCCCACTTTTGCTTTGAAGTCATCTAACCATCGTTTTTGTGGTCTTCCTCTGCTACTACTATGCTCGCGTGATCTCCAATGTACAATGCTCTCGTCCACCTTTCGTTGTTTTGCCGTGCCACGTGTCCTATCCAGTTCCATTTCATTTGCGCAATTCTCCCAGTTACATATTCCACCTTCGTCCTGTTTCGTACGTCCCATTTCAAATATGTTCTCATAGATATACTCCTAACATAGCTCGTTCGATGGCCCTCTGTGTTCTTAATCTATTGGCTGATAACCCTGTAAGTGTCACGGTATCCACTCCATCAGTCATAACTGGTAGAATACAACTGTTGAATACCCTTTTTTCTAGGTTTATTGGTATCTTTTTATTTTTCAACACATCACTGAGTCTTGCAACTGCTGCCCAAGTAATTCGGATTCTTCTAGTTATCTCTGCCGTTTGATTCTATTTGCCTAGCTTGATCGTGTGACTCTTCGACACTTTCGATCTGACTTCCATCTAAGTCGATTCTGATATTTTGATTTGTCATCACTTTTGTTTTATTTAAATTTATTTTTAAACCGCTTTTCTTCTCAGATTCCTGTTTAAGCACCTTTAGTATGTAGATTAGTTCTTCTGTATTGTTGCTTATGAGCACTATGTCATCGGCAAATCTTAGATGACTTAAAAATTTAAGTGACAATTTAACTTTTTCTTCTAAGACATAAGGCATCTTCTAATTCAATAGTAAATAATTCTATATTCTATATCTGGAATCAATCCTTGCGTTATTCATTCCGTCTAATACGGCCCAGAGTTCTATGGAATCGAATGCCCTATTTTAATCAACAAATGCTGAATGAAGAGGTTCATTGTATTCGTTACACTTTTCGAGAAATGTCCTTATTGTCTGTAGGAGTAGGTGTTCTATGGTACTATAACCTTTGAGATATCCCGCTTGTTCAACAGGCTGGTAACTATCGAATTTATCTGATAGTCTGTTGGTCATTATTGTGGTAAGCAGTTTGTACGGATGTGGTAACAGACTTATTGGTCTGTAATTTTCGAGTTTGTGTTTGCCTCCTTTATTTTGTAGTAGAAGTAGCTGCGCATTTTGCCAAGTGGTTGGAATAGCAATATCAAAGAGGCACTTCTTCATTAGGATTTTAACTGCTTCCAAGGTAGTTTGACCTCCATCTCTAATCATCTCTTTTGTTATTCCGTCGTCTCTATATTTTCCATTTTTCATTTGATTTAAGGCATTTATAACTTCCTCGTTAGTAATAAACCATACCATAATAATAACTTTAGTAATAATCTATACCATTTATACTACAGCCAACGATCAAATGTGTAATTTGGAGAAGTGTCAGAAGAAATGGAGACAAGGAGAGGGGCCAGGCAAGGTTACATACTGTCGCCGTTATTGTTTAGTTCTTATTCTGAAGAAATCACACAAGAAGCTTTGGTAAACGAGACAGTCGGCATAAAAGTGAATGGAAATTTAATTAATAACATTAGGTATACCGACGATACAGTCATAATATCAGACAACTTGGAAGACTTAGAAAGAATAATGAACAAAATATTAAGATATATGTAATGGAGAATACGGACTCTCCCTTAACCTCAAAAACCAAAATTTATGAAAAATAGCAAGAACAACAATATAAATGAAATATTAACGGTAGGCGGCCAGCAGTCTGAGAGAGTAAAAAAATATACTTACTTGGGAACGATAATCACAGAAAATAACGATTAGACTGCAGAAATAAGAGAGAGAATTGAAAAAGCACGTGCCAACTTCGTGAAAATGAAAATAGTCCAGAAGGCCACTGCGCATCCGCTAGGAAAAATATTCTAATTCGGATTTTTTGCACGATCTTGCTCAAAAAGAACTCCTTTTAACAAATTTGCATGTTGCCAGGACCAAAAGGTGGTCAAAAATTTTTTAAACGTTTTTTTTTGTTTTTTCCTAAAATTATTTTTTTGCATTGAAAAAAGTTTTTTAGGTTTTTTGGATCATTCCAAACAGAAAAGGTCTTTAGTGACGTTTCTCTAAAAATGATAGTTTTTGACATATAAGCGATTAAAAATTGAAAAATTGCGAAATCGGCCATTTTTAACCCTCAAAAACTATGTGAAAAACTGAAAATTTGAATGTTGCCAAGGTAGGCAGATATTCTTTAAACATCGATTGATGAAATCCCGAAGAGTTTGTTGCAATACAATATTCAAAACTCCTTTGCTTCTTAATTGCTAATCAAGCGTGCGCGACACTATTTTCCACCGACAGCATGGTGCAAATGAAAGGAATAAATTCGTTATTTCGTAAACCGGCGACTTTAACGAAAAACCCCGAAACAGGTCGATTTTTATTTTTAAGTTATGATATTGTGGAATATATGGTATACTAGTGACGTCATCCATCTGGACGTGATGACGTAATCGATGATTTTTTAAACGAGAATAGGGGTCATGTGCTAGCTCATTTGAAAGGTTATTCAATTCTCTATTCAGTAATATAAACATTTGTATAATTATTTATACAGGGTGTCCAAAAAAATTTTTATTAAATTAAATTATTTGACAAAAAAAGAAGTAGAAGGACACCCTGTATAAATAATTATGTAAATGTTTATATTACTGAATAGAGAATTGAAGAACCTTTCAAATGAGGTAGCACACGATCCCTATTCTCGTTTAAAAAAATCATCGATTACGTCATCACGTCCAGATAGATGACGCCACTAGTATACCATATATGCCACAATATCATAACTTAAAAATAAAAATCGACCTGTTTCAGGATTTTTCCTTAAAGTCGCCGGTTTACGAAATACCGAATTTATTCCTTTCATTTGCACCATACTGTCGCGTCGGTGGAAAATAGTGTCGCGCACGCTTGATTAGCAATTAAAAAACAAAGCAGTTTTGAATATTGTATTGCAAAAAACTCTTCGGGATTTCATCAATAGATGTTTAAAGAATATCAGCCTGCCTTGGCAACATGCAAATTTTCAGTTTTTCACGTGGTTTTTAAGGGGGTTAAAAATGGCCGATTTCGCAGTTTTTCAATTTTTAATCGCTTATATGTCAAAAACTATCATTTTTAGAGAAAAGTCACTAAAGACCTTTTCTGTTTGGAATGATCCAAAAAACCTAAAAAAACTTTTTTCCATGAAAAAAAAATAATTTTAGGAAAAAAACAAAAAAAAACGTTTAAAAAATTTTTGACCACCTTTTGGTCCTGGCAACATGCAAATTTGTTAAAAGGAGTCCCTTTTGAGCAAGATTGTGCAAAAAATCCGAATTAGAATATTTTTCCTAGCGGTTGTGCAGTGGCTTTCTGGACTAAAAAGATTTTATGCAGCAAAGATCTGATATTGGCCCTCAAAATAAGGCTAATTAAATGTTATGTACACAGTGTGCTTTACTATGGAACTGAATCATGGACATTAAATCGAAATGCAATAAATCGACGGTTCTCTTAGCAAGACAGAGACGAACTAGTTTTGGTGTTAGTGAAATAGTTTTCAGTATTTTTTTCTGTTAAGTCATTTTTAATATTTTTATTATAACCTTTTTTGTCTTATTCTGAGGTATCTCATGAAACTGATTACGCAAAAAGATCTCATGGGAATATTTTTCCCAAGAAACGCGAGGTTTTCGCCTTGCTTAAACATATTTTGCGGAATTTAAAATCAAAATCCTATTATTACACCTACAGATGCATATAAAATATGATACATCCATGGCCGTCGTCCACATGTTTACAAAAAACATATTGTTTCCATAATCTATAAGCGCTAAAACAAATTTAGCAATTTCCCTATTCTACTTTGCAAAATTCATATAGTATCACAACACTTGATTATACATTTGAGGCATTCGCACTGTCCGTCAACGTGTTAAAAGGTTTATGTGTATAAACAAAATTTGTGCAATGTGATACACTTTTACATGATTTGTCGACAGTGAATGGAAGAGGTCGTAAAATTTTATTACCATCTTTTCTTTCAGTGTCAGTGTGATAAGATGAATTCCTTACTAACTGGAATATTTAGTTACGGAGAAACATAATATGTATGAGGCCGCTCCCGTCTGAAAAAAAATTCTGATTTGGTTTCTTTGCGGATTCCTATTCAAAAATGTCCCCTTTAAATAAATCAGAAGAGTGCCAGCGAAATTTTTGGGCAAAAATTGTTAAAAAAATGTTTCTAAACAAATTCACAAGATTACCATTTTTTGTCCAGGAAAATATTTTTTCTTGTTTTTTTGGTCATTCTAAGCAAGAAAAATATCTTTTCATTTTTTTCAAAAGTTGATAGTTTTCGAGTTAGAGGTGAACTAAAATCTGAAAAATGCGAAGATAGACATTTTCGAGGAGTAAAAAATCATATTTAAATTATTATATTTAAGGTTGGCAAGTCCTTAAAGTGAAGTTTAAACATTCATTTTTGAAATTCTGAGTAGTAATCGGGTCTAACTTCAATTTAGACCGTTGTTTTTTAATTGTTAATTATGCGCGTCCATCCGATTTTAATGCCAATGCAGCAGGCTCTATTTCAACAATCTCCTATTTTGCCCTGTAATTCTTTAGGTTTTTTGGCTTCTTCTAAACAAAAAAGATATCTTCTCATTTTTCTGAGAAGTTAACAGTTTTCGAGTTGCAAGGGATTTAAAATCTGAAAATTGCGAGAATACACGTCGCTTGCTGAGAACATTAGTGACGTAACTTCAAAAACGTAGTTTGTAGCGCCTTAACTGTATCATGTATGGATATTGCACGTAGAATATAAAATGTAATACCGCCACATGTTGCGAGTGCTAGGGGTATTTTACAGAAACGTTTGCACAATATTCCGAAGTATGGGAGAGTTGTAGAAGGAAGTAATAGGACAAACAATTTATGTTTTTATTTAACTATAAACAAATTAAGGAGAAGAGCATGCAAAATATTTTTATGAATACCCTTAATATTGGAGATCGATTTATTTGAACAAGTTGGGCTAAGTCAAAAGAGTATAACATCGTTCAGAAAGATAATAGAGGAAATCATCAAAACGCACAACTATAAACGAGAAAATTAAGGAAACCGTAAGAAAACACATAAATAGCTTTGAGCGCGTAGATTCTCACTATTTAAGAGCTCAAACTCGTAGAGAATTCCTTGATGGATCATTAACCTTAGCTTAGATGTATAGATACTACAAAGAGTAACGAGAAGAAAAGCAGTTGCCATCTGTCAAAAGATGTACATGAAACATTTTTTAACACAGAATGTAATATTTCTTTTTTTAAACCGACGAAAGATCACTGCGCAACTTATGAGGTGTATAAACAATTCAATCAAGAAGAAAAATAAAAAGGCCAAGAACAATACACACATCACATTCGTAGTAAAGAAAGAAGCCGAGAAGAAAAAGCAAAAAATATTACAAATCCTACATAAAAAATAATAAACTCATAGTAGCTTGCTTCGATTTGCAAGCAGTATTACCTACACATTGCGGAGATATTTCTACATTTTTTTTATAAGTCCTGTCTCAATTGCTTTAATTTTACGATTTTCGAAGTAGCATCGCAAACAGTTCCTGCTGTTTTTGGCACGAGGCCATTGCTATGCGAGGAGCAAATTAAATTGCAACATGCCTCTCTAGCTATCTATCTACTTTACCTGCAGGAAAAGATATTATTTTTTATTCCGACAACTGCGTTGGCAAGAATAAGAATAAGGCGGTTTGGGTGGTACTTATGTACTTATATGCAGTTACGCATGCTGAAATAAATAACATTACTCACAAATTTTTAACTGTTGGTCATACCCAAAATGTGGGTGATTCGATGCATGCAGTAATCGAGAAAGCAAAAACACAGTTTAACTGAATTCATGTCAGTGGCCACCTCTAATAAGTGCTGCAAAAAGAAAAACGGTAGGCCCTATAAAGGGAATGAAATGGACGCTGAAGACTTTTTTGACTTCAAGTACCTTTCAAAAATTTTTGGGCAAAGATTCACCAAAAATTCGGATAACGAGAAAGTAATATGGAATAATATACAAATTCTTAAAGTAGAAAAGTGTTTTCCTACAAATTTTTTTTACAAAGTTAACTTTGATTATACAACCTATAAAACTATTGACCTTTCTACTCGTCGTTTTTCTGATAATAATAATATTTTAGAGCAATATAACTCAAAACCAGCCTACGAAAAGCCTCCTACTGTAGGAGAGAAAACAAAAGAGCATTTACTGGAATTATGCAAAAAAAAAATCTTATTGCAAATATACATCAATCATTTTATTTCAATTTGTTGAGTTAATTTCACTTTGTTGTGATTTATAATATACAATAATTATAATTATTAGATAAATGTATCTAGTAAACTACCATTTATAACTTTGTCTGGTTTTTCATTGTTAATCTGTATAATCGTAGCAGTTATGGTTGATGAGTTATTTAAAAATATAATGCAATACCGCCATATCTTACAAATATTTATAATGGTTAAATATTGCTTGTTTTTCAAAAAAGATATCCATTCGTGTGCTATTGAATTACTAATATTCTAATATTCAATTACTTGTCTTAAAATATCTATTTTGTAGAAGAAGAAAACCGTAGTTGTATCGGTATTGAATGGGATGTGCGATATATTAATATAAATGTGAGCTTTTAAGCTTCGAAAATGCGTATTATCGCATTTTTCCAGATTTTAAATCGCCCCTAACTCGAAAACTATCAACTTTTGAGAAAAATGGCAAGAACCTTTCTTGTTTAGAATGACCCAAAAAACCTAAAAAAATATTTGCCGGAGCAAAAAATGGTGAGCGTTTGAATTTCTTTAAAAAAGTGTTTAAACAATTTCTGGCCAAACATTTTTGAATAGGAATCCGCAAAGAAACCGAAACATAATTTTCTTTCAGACGGGAGCGGCCTCACAACATGGACTAAATGTTTCTTGCTATTAACATTGTTATTAGGCGTTGGTAAAATTACTGTTTAAACAATTTGGCATCATGGCCAATTGAGCCGATGGGTGTAACGATAAAAAAGTGTTCAGGTTTCTACATATTACTGAGTCATCATGTAGAAATCTACAATTAAGTTGAAAATGTTACCACAATGGCATGCTACAGTAGAGCCATCTCTAGGATCAGAAACAAATTAATTAAGGGTTCATATCAACCTTAACAATCGCCATATCCAACGCTGTTGCTAATTCAAGCATGTCATCTCCAGCTTCATTTCTAGTTCCAAAGCCTAATCCCCCATGTATTGTTTCATATCCTGTCTTGGCTTGGCCCACATGTGCATTGAAATCACCTCCTATTATAGCTTTCTCCTCTGCTGGAATATCATTCTATCACTCGTTCTTACAACTTCTACTACGTTATCTTTCATTTCACTATCAGCAATTATACCAACTCCATTCAGACTCAGTAAACAGACCCATTCCAACAGACTCAGTAAATCACGGGTTCAAAATAAATAGATATATTCTGGATATTTTTATACAAAGTAAAATCAAAATGATAATATAAAACAATATTCTGTTCTTCGTTCCGCCCCCTTGGAGGACGTATGTAAAAGAAAACAAAATTGAAGGGTCAGGGGGAAGAACCATGAATGTCTATCTGCAAGCATTTTCGGTAAAATGAGAAACAAAGTTACATATTCATTGTTTTTCCCCTTGCGTCCATTCTTGTGTCGTGATTTTAAGACGAGTATCATCTTTATTATCCCTTGGCGATTCACAGGTTGCCAAAAATTGACATTCATCGTTTTTCCCTCTGGCCCTTCAATTGTATTTACTATTATCAAAAATGCCATAACAATATTAGTATTATACAGGAAGCAATCACGCTATGCGGAATCAATATATGAATAATTATACACGGACTCACAGCCTCGTTATACCTCAATCTGGTATAACCACACATACTCTCGTAATCACGGATCAAAATATCAACAACTATAATACACACAGATACCCATACAACGACTCCGAACCGGAGATAGAAGCAACCACTCACTCCGCGGTTACACAGGTACAAGCGAAGCGCCTCTTCAATACAGAGTTTCTCCGCCCCAGCAGGCTCCCACTTAATCCGTCGCAACACTGTGGTTGTTCCCAACTCATTTCGTTGGTAACTGGGTGACCGCCAGCGGGCGGCCAGGTTGAATTCCTTTCAACTCAGAACGTTGGGTGGACCTGCCTTAATTTTCCTTTTTCGTAAATACACTCTCGGCGGCCCGTGTCGTTGGATCCATCGGAGTGGTGGAAATTAGTGGGACTGCGTTGGTATCGATGCGCCTTCGGTACCCTGCCGGTGAGGCTGAATGTGTAGCTGTAGAGTCCAATCGTTGCATTGTTATTTGACTGTAGTTATGTATGCTCTGTCCTTAATCATAAATAGCCTTCAATGTGCTTACAAATATTTGGTTTTAGGCGTAGAAATTAATTATACTGCCTTTTTTCGTTTCAGATCCGACTTTAAAGTTGAGGAAATAAGAAGACTAAAATTATAATTTTATTAGAAACGTGATGTTAATTTATAATAAATGTTTTATGTATACTAACTACTTTTTTGATTATTTTCCTGTGCCCTTCTTTCTACTCATCAAAGAACTTATCTAAACTGAATATATAATAAGCAGGTAATGGATTGGCAAAACTGCCTCAATAATTGGTAGATAAACGCAAAAGTGTTAACTTATATACAACATTACTGACTAACGTGTCATAACATATTATTATGTATATGGCTGAAGCTATATACTTCAGTTAGACACATACGGGAAACATTTTAATCATTAATTTTACGAAAAAAGTTATTCTTCGTAAAAAGTTATGCATGGTCTAAAGCCTAAAATTCAGCCTTCCGATATCAAATGTTATAAATATTATATGAGATATGTCCAAAATATGAATTTCGCTCAAGAGTAAAGTACCTTTATTTTCCACAGTATTGAAAATTGTTATTACGAAAAGTTGTTTTGAATTAAGAACTATGTTCTAATATGCAATTACATCCTTCTAATTAAAAAAATTAAATTTATTCTCAATTATTACGCTTACCCAACATAATTTTCATTCATTACAAAATAAGATAACGCTTTTATTATTACAAAAAAGAAAATATTCGTTTCGTTTTGATTCAATTCGAGTATCTTGCCATCCTCTGACACCTGATGTTTCGGAATCTATTCCTTGTCAAAGAGGCTTTGCAAAGAAGACTGAATTGAACCATAACGAAACGAAGGAGATGGTGCAAATATTAAAATATTTGTACCGGAGTATGGTTAGACTGTCCTCTAACGGGGAACGATGAAATGAGTGAAAAATAATTTCGACTACGAATCAAGTAATCTGTTAACCGAGGTACACAGTACCAAGCGGCGCCGCTAGGAGAACACTCCAATAATGCGTCGCAGGTTACTTATATGAAACGTAGTCATTTTGTACTCTAATACAGAGTATAGTATGACAAGAAAGAAAATAATCGTTTCGTTTTGATTCAATTCGAGTCTCTTGCCATTCTCTGACGCCTGATGTCAGGGCCGCGTTTAGGTCAAATGACGCCCTAGGCAATTCTCTAGTAGCCGCCCTTCAAACATGTACCATTTTTGCGAAAAAAAAATGCAAGCAGAATTTTTTATTTAAATAAGAATGTTAGGTTCTTTAAATAATGTTTAGAAATATGTTAAAAATATTCTTTATTTTACATCAGGCGTAATGTTACATATTACTATTATTATTACTATTATAAGTATGTTTGAGCGTTTTGACCTGTGCTCAATGCATGCGTTTTAACGCATGATACGTAGAAATTGCCTCTTTGTAGGCGCGCCTACTCGTTCGATTTTAAATGAGAGATGCATTGAAAACATTATTCAAGCACTATGTGTTTTAGCTTTGTTTAACAATAAAAAAATTAATGTTTAGCAATGCAAATAATCAAAACCGGTATAATTTGACATGAATTGCTGTGTGCTATGTTATTTTTTAATCAAAAGTTATTCGGGTTCAAAAATTGCAATTTTTCCAAAAAACGACCCAAAAAATAAAAAAAATGGTTTGTTTTGCTAAGAATCGCTGTTATGTAATTCCTCAAGTGCTTTGTTTATAACAATCTTATCGACATCTTAACCAAAAAATTCGTGTTCTACGGGACAAAATACATAAAGCGTAGGTCCATCTGAATGAAGTAGGCCGTTTATTAATTAATAAATGTCTAGACAAATTGCACATTTGTAATGTACACAACAGTACATACAAATTAAAAGAAGAAAAATCAAAATCCATTGAGTAGATCCCAAGATATAGAAAATGATAGTAGTTTTAAGTTGCTTTTTTAGTTTTTGAACTCATGCATTTGTCGGCTCCCGCCAGGTAGCTGACAACTTTTTAGTTATTGTTGACCTATAGGATGAAAACCTACATGTTGCCTGCCGCGTCCGGCTTTTAATTATTAACAATTTAGTGCAATCAAATCAGTAGCTCCCCCTTCACATTTTTAAAAATTCAAGTAAAATATCACCTTTTCGAATATGTAAAAAGATGTTTTCTACGGACAATATTTTTGAAGTTATTCTAAATGTTTATAAACTAGGATTTTTTACTATATTAGATAATTTTTTTTTGCACAACAGCAAACAGCACAATTGCTACATACGCAGATGATACTGTTATAATGGCCTCTAGCTCGGTTCCAGTTACAGCGTGCCAAAATTTACAACATCATTTAAATGGTTTAGAGAAATGGTTACAACTGTGGCGAGTTAAAGTAAATGGCAGCAAATCTGCACATATAACATTCACTTTATGCAGGGAAAGTGTACCATCTGTGCATATAAACAATATCATCATACCCACAAGAAATGATGTTAAATACTTAGGAATACATTTTGACAGCCGACTAAATTGGGGAAAGCACATCTGGAAAAAACGACTACAACTAGGAATAATATACAGGAAAATGTATTGGTTCATGAACAAAAACTCCAAATTAAGTCTATACAATAAATTATTATTGTATAAGTCTATCCTAAAGCCAGTTTGGACTTACGGTATTCAGATATGGGGTACAGCATCTAATTCCCATTTACTGAAACTTCAGCGTTTTCAATCAAAAGTCTTGAGACATATTACCAACGCACCGTGGTATGTGCCTAATTATGTTATACATCGAGACCTTCAGATCCAAAACATTAAAGACACCGTTGTCTCACTCAGTGGAACCTACAAAAATAGACTACTGAAGCATCCAAATACGCTTGCGCAAGACCTACTTAAGCGACCCAGGAGAGGAAGACTAAAACGCCGTGACCCATTAGACCTTTCTGTACCTGTAATTACTGAAACGTAGACTATATAATTTAATGTGTGTATTTTAACTATTGATGTTTTTTTATATGTTCGTAAAATATGTTTTTGTAAATTGTTATTTAGATCTCAGATATTTTTATCGGAAATGTATCGCAAAGGATTTTCATCACTGGATGGATTTCCACTATGTTAATGTGATAAACCTATTGCTTATTGTTTTTTTTTTAATTGTAAAAACAGATTGCAGTAAATAAAGGATGTTTAAAAAAAAAGATAATTTTTTATCTTTTATTAATACATTTTGATAGTATCACTTTTCTACTTTCATTTGGCATACGCAGAATTGTCCTATCTTCATTATTTTCTGTCATTTGTTATTGCAAAACAAAGGTCTCTGGGATAAACAAATATGTACATAGAATAATTGGTTGTCTCTTGTGATCTTTATTTCGTGTCCAAGGTATATGTATTTTTCCACTAGTTCTACTTCGTTGTCTCCGATATTGATATTTCCACTAGGTACTAGGTTTGTCATGAATTTTGTTTTGGAGATGTTTATTTTAAGACCTACACTAGCACACACTAACTGAAGTTCATGTAGGATTGTACATATCTCCTTGAGGTTGTCAGAGAACAAAGCTATGTCGTATACTTTCATTTGGCATACGCAGAATTGTCCTATCTTCATTATTTTCTGTCATTTGTTATTGCAAAACAAAGGTCTCTGGGATAAACAAATATGTACATAGAATAACTTTTAAACTAATTAATGGATCGGTCTCAAATCTTGAGGGTTTGTTATGTACCCCAATACCCAACTTTGAGTGAAACACTACAGTTATAAGTTAGTTTTAGTAAAAGTTATTAATAAATAACGATGTTCAGTTATTTTGCAGTTTACGAAGCAACAAATTTACTTTTTGACTTTCAAAAATCGTCATTTTGAAGGTTTTTCAATGTTCTAAAAAAGTAAATTTTGTAATTTTATGTCAACTTTTTAGCTTTTTACTTGAGTGCAAAAATGGAAAAAAATCGCGTTGATTGCACCAAATTGTTCATAATTAAAAAACGGACGCGAACTCTGGGCAGGAAATATGTAGGTTTTCATCCTATAGGTCAACAGTCAACAATAACTAAAAAAGAAGTCAGCTACCTCGATATTTCAGTGTCCCGAACATGGTCTATTTCTTGATTATTTCCCTGGAGTATATCTGCGACGACACGAACCTCATCTACTTGTAATAATTCAGTTTGAAAATCCCAACTCTAACTTGATGTCCTACTGTAGACAAGTAAAATCTTTAGTTTCTGCAAAATGTGCGATATTGAAGTGTTTAATGGCCCACCGGCTTTGCCCAGCTGCCGGCGGCCTAATAATCACTAAATTTATGACTTCCGTCCTTTTTGAATGAAGTGTTAAGATAACAGAAGGCTATGTTTGTTTTATTTTTGTTATGAATGCAATTTACTTTATTTTATTTAGAAATGAATGCCCAATTCTATTTAATTGATGGATGAACACACATACTTGTTATTCGATTTTAATTTTTATACACAAATATTTTTTGTACAGTATTTTTGCCGCCCTCTCACGATTTGCCGCCCTAGGCACCTGCCTATATTGCGTAATGGATAAAGCAGCCCTGCCTGATGTTTCGGAATCTATTCCTTCTCAAAGAGGCTTTGCAAGAAGACTGAAATCCAATTCAGACTAAAGCAGAAAAAAAAACAGCCTAAAACGTATGAAACTTGACTCTACTGCAAATTTTCGTGTTGAAAATGAGAAAGCTGTGGAAGCATCATACAAAATAGCACTTTTGATAGTTAAAGACAAGAAACCACATACTATTGGTGAGTCACTAATTAAACCTTGTTTACTTACTGCTTGTAGTACCGTACTTAGCGAAGACAGTTGTAAGAAAGTAGAAAAAATTTCTCTCTCAAACGACACAGTAAAACGTAGAATTGATGACATGGCTCTGGATTTGAAAAATCAACTATTGCAAAAATTAAAAGGTTCACCGTTTTTTTCTTTGCGGTGTGACGAAACAACTGATATTTCAAAGCACAGTTATTGTTTTACTGTCAATTTATTGACAGAAAACGGTTCCTGGAGGAAATATTGTTTTCAACATCTCTTGAAACAACAACTAAAGCCATTGACATATTTTCTGCTCTTGAAGATTTTTTAGTAATCAATGAAGTTCCATGGGAGAAAGTAATTGGCATATGTACTGATGGGGCCCAAGCCATGACAGGATGTCGATCTGGATTTATGGAATTGGCAAAAAAGAAGAACCCTAGGATAATTGGTTCTCACTGCATTATTCACAGACAAGCTTTAGCTAGTCAGACTTTACCTGAACCTCTCAACGTCACATTAAACTTAGCAATTAAAATAGTTAACGACATCAAATCCAGCGCATTAAACACTAGGCTCCTTCAGGCACTATGTCAAGAACTAAATAGTGATCAGGAAACCCTCTTCTTTCACACAGAAGTCCGGTGGTTATCCAAGGGAAATATGCTTGCAAGATTATTCAATTTAAAGTCAGAAGTTGAAATTTTGTTAATGACTTCAAAACAAGAAGATCTTCACAGAAGATTTACAGATGATAAAAATATCTTTTACTTGGCTTATTTGTCTGACTTTTTTGAGACACTTAATGTCCTGAATCTGAAGCTTCAAGGCCGTAAAAACCTCTTAAACACTTATGATGCAATTAAGGGGTTTATAGAAAAAATATCGCTTTGGCAACGCCGCCTTCACAGTTCCAAGCCAAACTTTTCCTCTTACCCGTGTTGAGCTGGCCCCCCCCACTTGCAAAAATTAAAAAACAAATAGCCCTGATTTATGAGCTATTTATGAGCTCTCATATTCCGCAAACTAAAAATTTTGAGCTCGTTCCACTGAGCAGGAATTTAATACCCTAGTGGGGGGGGCTGAGTCAGCCCCCCCCACTACTTAAAAATAGGAATATTGAATCGGTTTTTGCGGCAGAATTACGAGCTATTTATGAGCTCTTGAAATTATGTAGTTTCGATTTTTGAGCTCATCCCCTTCACCCCCAAACAACCCTTTAATTGATTTAACTTAAGAGAAAGATGCTGAGAAAACTTAAAATATATCGTATTGCGGATATAATTCCTATAGCTTATATACTCTAAGAATAAACTATTAAATCAAGGGCATTTCGATTATTGAGCTACAACCCCTTCGCAAGAAAACCACCCTATCTTCCCGGCTTAAGAGAAAGTTGTATTTAAAATGCGTTAAACTAATTATTTGGCGACTACATATCATTTAATAATTTATAAGCTTCCAAATTACACGCATTTAGGTCAGTAAATTCCAATTTATTTTGTATAGTGCAGTCACTGAAGGTAAAAATCAACGATTACCTTCAAGTTCGGTGAACCTTCATCGATGTTCACGAAAATTGGTCAGTGGTTAGAGGATACGTCAAGAAACAAAGGTGACATGGTACCACCTTGCGCCTTTACCCTGAGGGTGGATACCTCCCCTTCTCGTGGGTGAAAATTATTTTATAAAAAATAACTGCACAAATCAATAAAACAACAAATTAAAAGCAAAATTTATTATATAAAGTTAATAAAATAAGTCAATACTTTTTAAGTTATTAAAGATCAAAGATTTTAATTATTTGTGAAAAAAAATGCATGTTTTGAAGAGGTTTTTTGTAAATCACTGAAAAACTGTAAGTTTTTACAAAAAAGTTAATAGTAGTTTAATTCGTATAGCTTATATTCTAAGAATAAACTCTTAAATCACGCACCTTTCGATTATATAGCTACAACTCCTTCGCAAGAAAACGACCCCATTTTCCCGGCTTAAGAGAGAGTTGTTCTTAAAATAATTTAAATTGATTATTTGGCGACTACATATCGTTTAATAATTTATTAGCTTGCAAAATATACGCATCTCAATTATTGAATTGCCATTTTCTTTCTATAGTGCAGTCACTGAAGGTAAAAATCAACTATTACCTTCGATTTCGGTAAATCTCCATTTATTTTCACGAATTGACAATAACAACTTGGGGTTTTAGCCTGGAGTATAGTCACCCCTTCTCGGGAGTGAAAATTACTTTATCAAAAATAACCCCACAAATGGAGAGAGGGACAAATTGTAAGCAAAATTTGTTATATAATGTGATTAAAATAAATCAATACTTTTTGAGTTATTAAAGATCAAATATTTTAATTTTTGGAAAGAAAATGCATGCTTTAGAGCGATTTTTCATAAATGACTCAAAAACTGTAAGTTTTTACAAAAAAGGTTTCATCACTAAAATTGAAGCTAATAAAAAATATAATAAATTGCTTACTTGAAAAACCTTTAATGTTAATTTAAAGTAAGTTATTGGTAATTAAATGTATATTTTTTTCCGCGACTGTTCAAATCTAAGGGTTCAAGCTTAAATAACGGGAAAAAGATGCATTTTATAACACTTAGGTACTAAATACTTGTCAAAGTACTTAGAAATACCCATCAAAAATAAGATCCAGAAAAAGTTGATAATATCCAAAACCGCTCACCAATTTTCGTGAAAATGAATGGAGATTTACCGAAATCGAAGGTCATAGTTGATTTTTACCTTCAGTGACTGCACTATAGAAAGAAAAGGGCAATTCAATAATTGAGATCCGTATATTTTGCGAGCTCATAAATTATTAAACAATATATAGTCGACAAATAATTAATTTAAATTATTTTAAGTACAACCCTCTCTTAAGCCGGGAATATGGGATGGTTTTCTTGCGAAGGGGTTGTAGTTCAATAATCGAAAGGCGCGTGATTTTAGAGTTTATTCTTAGAATATCAGCTATACGAATTAAACTACTATTAACTTTTTTGTAAAAACTTACAGTTTTTCAGTGATTTACAAAAAACCTCTTCAAAACATGCATTTTTTTCACAAATAATTAAAATCTTTGATCTTTAATAACTTAAAAAGTATTGACTTATTTTATTAACTTTATATAATAAATTTTGCTTTTAATTTGTTCTTTTATTGATTTGTGCAGTTATTTTTTATAAAATAATTTTCACCCCCGAGAAGGGGCGGTATCCACCCTCAGGGTAAAGGCGCAAGGTGGTACCATGTCACCTTTGTTTCTTGACGTATCCTCTAACCACTGACCAATTTTCGTGAAAATCGATGAAGGTTCACCGAAATTGAAGGTAATCGTTGATTTTTACCTTCAGTGACTGCACTATACAAAATAAATTGCAATTTACTGATCTAAATGCGCGTAATTTGGAAGCTTATAAATTATTAAATGATATGTAGTCGCCAAATAATTAGTTTAACTCATTTTAAGTACAACTTTCTCTTAAGCCGGGAAGATAGGGTGGTTTTCTTGCGAAGGGGTTGTAGCTCAATAATCGAAATGCCCTTGATTTAATAGTTTATTCTTAGAGTATATAAGCTATAGGAATTATATCCGCAATACGATATATTTTAAGTTTTCTCAGCATCTTTCTCTTAAGTTAAATCAATTAAAGGGTTGTTTGGGGGTGAAGGGGATGAGCTCAAAAATCGAAACTATATAATTTCAAGAGCTCATAAATAGCTCGTAATTCTGCCGCAAAAACCGATTCAATATTCCTATTTTTAAGTAGTGGGGGGGCTGACTCAGCCCCCCCCACTAGGGTATTAAATTCCTGCTCAGTGGAACGAGCTCAAAATTTTTAGTTTGCGGAATATGAGAGCTCATAAATAGCTCATAAATCAAGGCTATTTGTTTTTTAATTTTTGCAAGTGGGGGGGGGGCAGCTCAACACGGGTTTTCCTCTTTTCCTAAACTGAACGACCTCCTCGATGATATTCAAACCCTTCCACTACATTTAGTTTCGGATTTGAAAGACGTCATATCACGGCATTTGGAAGAACTGAAAAATCAAATTCGAAAGTACTTTCCAGATGTTAGCTCGGAAAACTGGGAATTTAAGTTGACAAGAGATCCTTTTCATATCGAAGTTGACGTTCTTCCAGTTAACCTTCAAGAGCAGGCAATTGACCTAAAATGTGATTCACAACTAAAATTCACCTTCAAACAGCTGGTGAAAACAATATCGAAACTGAAGATATCCCAATTCACCGGGGCTTTTTCAGGGGGACTCGTTAAGTCCATTTTGGTTCTGCCTAGCGATGAACCCACTATCTCAGCTACTGAACTCCAGTAACTCAGGTTTTAGCATCAAAAATAACAATAATGTGGTGGATAAGCTTAATCATCTGTTGTATATGGATGATTTGAAACTAATGGCTTCCAGTCGAAACCACCTAGATCAGATGCTGAAATCTGTAGAAACTTTTTCAAATGACCTCAGTATGCAATTTGGATTAGACAAGTGCCGTATTCTAAATATAGTCTGGGGAAAGGTTCAGCCTGGAGGTTTCGATATGCAAGATGGCCAAAACATCGGGGCCATGGGTGAAAATGACATGTATAAATATCTCGGAGTAAAGCAAGCACGGAAAATTGATCATAAACAAATGAAAACCGAACTAACTTCTGAGTTCGTACGAAGAGTGAGACAGCTAAATCGGTCATATCTTAATAGTAAAAATTTGTTTAAGGCATTGAGTACGTACGCCTTTTCCGCGCTTAGCTACTCATTTGGTATTATAAAGTGGTCAAAAACGGATATTGAGAGTCTTCAGCGAAAAGCAAGAACACTTCTAACAAAGGCACAAAAACATCATCCACGCCGTGCATTAGAGAGAACATTACCGAGATACCTAGGAGGAAGAGGACTCATGGACATAGGTGAGCAACTGTATAAACAAGTTATTAATCTAAGAACTTATTTTCAGGCGCAAGTTGAGACATCTACTTTACATCGCGCAATATGCGCAGTATATGACACAACACCGCTTAATAATAATAATATAATACAATGCTGGATGGATAGAAGATACGACACAGAACTGCCAACACTACATTACCACCCTTTACGAACCCTTCACTACTGAAGAAGTCTCAAATACCATCAAAGAGCTTCAACTGGAAATCTCCTGGACCAGACGGAGTTCAAAACTTTTGGCTCAAGAAGTTTTGGAGTGTTCATTAATGCTTATCAACACTAATTAATCATGTTATTTCTAATCCGCAGGATATACCATCATTCCTAACTCAGGGAACCACTTATTTAATTCCGAAGGATCAAAATAACACCCAAGATCCAGCCAAATACCGCTACCACCCAATTACTTGTCTTCCAACTTTGTATAAATTGGTCACATCCTGTGTAGCCCGGCGTATCTACCAACACTGTGCTCTGAACAATATCATAGAGCCTCAACAGAAAGGATGCGCTAATGGTTCCATGGGTTGCAAAGAACAACTCATCATCGACTCAGTCATTTCTAACCAGGCATATTCCAAAAAGAGGAATCTTTTTACTGCCTTCATTAATTACAAGAAGGCCTTTGATTCAGTGCCGCATGAATGGCTTATAGATATATTGAGAATATATAAAGTCGATGATAATATAGTGACCTTTTTAGAGCATATAATGACGGAGTGGAAGACTAGAATTCACCTTCAAATACCTGGTGAAAATAACATCGAAACTGAAAATATCGCAATCAGCCGGGGGCTGTTTCAAGGAGATTCGTTGAGTCCACTGTGG
The DNA here is from genome assembly GCF_917563875.1 of Diabrotica virgifera virgifera. Lineage (NCBI taxonomy): Eukaryota > Metazoa > Arthropoda > Insecta > Coleoptera > Chrysomelidae > Diabrotica > Diabrotica virgifera. Next base: position 176,473,360 of record NC_065443.1, read on the forward strand.
TTCTGTCTAGCTATGAACCCACTATCTCAGCTATTGAATTCCACAGACGCAGGTTTTAGCATCAAAAATAACAACAATGTGGTGGCGAAGCTTAATCATTTATTGTATATGGATGATTTGAAATTAATGGCTTCCACTCGAAACCAACTCGATGAGGTGCTAAAAACTGTAGAAACTTTTTCTAATGATATTAGCATGCACTTCGGACTAGACAAGTGCCGTATTTTAAATATAGTCAAAGGAAAAGTACAGCCCGGAGGATTCGATATGGAAAATGGCCAGAACATCGAGGCCATGGGTGAAACCGATATGTATAAATATCTTGGAGTAAAGCAAGCGCGAAGAATTGACCATAAACAAATGAAAACAGAGATAACTACTGAGTTTTTACGAAGGGTAAAACAGCTGCTTCGCTCACACCTTAATAGTAGAAATTTGTTTAAGGCACTAAACACCTACGCATGTTCCGCGGTTAGCTATTCATTTGGCATTGTTAAGTGGACAAAAACGGACATAGAAAATCTTCAGCGAAAAGTAAGAACGCACCTCACAAAGGCACAAAAACACCATCCAAAAAGTGCAGTAGAAAGAACGACATTACCACGGAATTTACGAGGAAGAGGACTTATGGATATAGGTGAGCAATTAGACAAACATATTGCTAATTTAAGATCTTATTTTCAGATGCAGGCTGAAACATCTTCTCTACATCGCGCTATCTGCGCAGTAGATGACACAACGCCGATAAAACTGAGGGAAGCAGAACTGCGCATAAACCACCTTACTAAGGACGAAAAAGTGCGCGCCTGGATGGGTAAACCTCTGCACGGGCGACATCCCAATGAGGTTAGCCAAGATTATGTCGACAATATAGCGTCGAACTACTGGTTGACATCAGGAAAGATGTTCCCTGAAACGGAGGGTTCATTACTGGCCATTCAGGATCAGGTTATACCAACCAGAAATTACCTGAAATATATCATCAAAGACCCTCATGTTCAAAACGACAGATGCCGATATGGATGTCAAGCCCAAGAAACCATCCAACATCTTACAGGGGGCTGTCAGGCATTTGCTGCAACTGAGTACAAAGAACGGCATGACGCAGTGGGAAAAATCCTTCATCAGGAGATAGCTATCAAGCTGGGACTTCTCCAAACCGACCATCTCCCATACTATCAATACGTCCCTGAGAGTATGCTTGAGGATGGCAACTACAAGCTATACTGGGACCGCACTGTGCTCACAGACCAAACAGTGGCGCATAATAGACCAGATCTCGTATTAGTCAATAAATTAACGAGACAAACAACCCTCATTGATGTGGCGATTCCTAACAACAATAATCTACGTACTAAATTTACTGAAAAGATCGCCAAGTACAGAGATCTGGAAATTAAAATACGGAGACAATGGAGAATGCAAAGTACCCAGACGATACCGATTATTATATCTACTACTGGAGTCATTCCGAAGACCCTCCTCGAAAGCATAAAAAAGCTGGGCTTAATGAACATCTTTATAAGACCATGCAGAAAGCAGTACTACTCGCAACGGCCAGATGTGTACGAAAATTTTTGGGAGATACACCTGCATACCAAGTCACCTAGGGCTCGATAACACGGAAAGAGTCCCACCAGAGCTCAATCCTTTTGATACCGTAGGTATCTGGGATGAGTCAATTTTCCCCTTAGAGGGAGTGTGAGCCGTATGGCTAAATCTGGATAATAGCGTTTATTGTCCAACAGAATCCATTTACAGGACAAAATATTACACAAATAAAAAATTAAATAAAATATTAGTAATTCATAGGTACCGATAATATAACAAAAATTTTACAAACTAAATTTGAACATAAAGAAATAAATTATTAATCACCTAGGTAGATCTTGGCCATAGAAATAAGTTGCTTTAAACTGCAGTTAAATATATCGCAGTAAATACTTAAGGCATTATAATAGCTGTACATACGAATAGAGGAGAATTTAACATAAGGTTAGTTCTAGCTTGTGTATTTCTGAATGTAATCGAATTTCTTACTGGATAAGACGGAACGTTAAAATTTATTTGTCGGAGGATATCAGGGCTGTCAATGAGATTATGTAGTAGCTTGTACAGGAATACCAGGGAGGCATTAATTCGTCTAGATTCTAATGAAACTACGTCCAAACCGCTACATAGCTCATTATTGCTGATACCCATCGTAGGATATATACCATTAATTTTATAAGACAAAAATTTTAAAAATTTACGCTTAACTCGTTCTACAGGGTGTAAGAAAAATGCAGGTCATAAATTTAATCACATATTCTGGGACCAAAAATAGTTCGATTGAACCTAACTTACCTTAGTACAAATGTGCACATAAAAAAAGTTACAGCCTTTTGAAGTTACAAAATGAAAATCGATTTTTTCCAATATATCGAAAACTATTAGAGATTTTTTATTGAAAATGGACATGTGATATTCTTATGGCAGTAGTATCTTAAGAAAAAATTATAGTAAAATTTGGACACTCCATAAAAATTTTATGGGGGTTTTGTTCCTTTAAACCCCCCCCCCCCCAAACTTTTGTGTACGTTCCAATTTAATTATTATTGTAGTACCATTAGTTAAAGACAATGTTTTAAAAACTTTTTTTCCTCCCAGTACTTTTTCGAAAAATCAGTTTATATCGAGATATTTTGAATATTTGTCAAATCCACCACATATTTTTGTATATGGTTAAGTACGATTATGGAGACTTGGTACTAATATGAACATTTATTTATGATTTACATTTTTAGGTATATTTTGAACCATATTAAAAAAGAAGCCACATCTCGATAAAAGAGGCCTATCGGAAAAATACAAACAGACAAAAAAGTTTTAAAAACACTGTGAATAACTAATGGTATCGCAGTAATAGTTTAATTGGAATGGACACAAACGTTTGGGGGGTTTAAAGGAACAAAACCCCCGTAAAATTTTTATGTAAACATATTAAAAAAGGAGCTGCAACTCGATAAAAACTGCCTTATCGAAAAAATACTGAGAGGCAAAAAAGTTTTAAAAATATTTAGTTCAACTAATGGCAACACAAAAATAATTTAATTGGAACGTACACAAAAGTTTGGGGGGGTTTAAGGGAACAAAACACCCATAAAAATTTTATGGGGTGCACAAATTTAACTATAATTTTTATTTAAGATGTTCCAGCCATAAGAATTCCACATGTCCATTTTCAATAAAACATCTGTAATAGTTTTCGAAATATTCGAAAAAATCGATTTTCATTTTGTAAATTCAAAGGGCTGTAACTTTTTTTATGTGCATATTTGTACTAAGGTAAGTTAGGTTCATTCGAACTATTTTTGGTCCCAGAATATGTGATTTAATTTGTGACCTGTATTTTTGTTACACCCTGTATAATTTGGATGTGTACATCATAAAACGGTGACCAAATGATAGAGGCATATTCCAGTTTAAAGCGTACAAAAGTGTAAAACAGTAATTTAATGGCCTTAGTATTAGTGAGATTTCGACTATTTCTAATTATAAATCCATAAGATTTAAATGCTTCTCTAACCTTTATATTAACATGTTCAACAAAAGTGAGTTTGTGATCAAATATAACTCCAAGGTCTTTAATTTTATTCAAACGTTCCAGTTCATTGCCATCAATAATATAAGGATGGTATATAGTAGACTGTTTCCTGGAGTAACTAACTACTTTGCACTTATTGGCATTAAGATTCAGATGATTTTCCTTACACCATTTATGTACGAGATTCAGTTCACTCTGCAGAAATGACAATCGTTAAGGTCGCTTATCAATGAATAAATCTTTAAGTCATCAGCATAACATAAACATGGAGCAGAAATAGATTCACACAGATCGTTAATAAATAACAAGAACAATAATGGACCTAGATTAGAACCTTGTGGAACCCCTGAAGAAGCAAGGTACTTTGCCGATTTGTAACCATTGTAAGAAACAAACTGCGTTCTATTTGACAAGTAAGACCTCATAAAAGTAACAGCATCCTCAGAAAGACCAAAGTGGCATAATTTAGAAAGCAATACTCCGTGGTGAATTCTATCGAACGCCTTCGAAAAATCAGTATACACTACGTCAACTTGACTTCTATTATCTAGGGCCTCTGAAATATATTGTGTGACCACTAATAAGTTTGTCACAGTGGACCGACTGGAAACAAAACCATGTTGGTATTGAGACAGCTGATTACGAGTTCTTGAATAAATACGATTATACAAAATTATTTCAAAAACCTTCGACATATTGCAAATTATGGAAATTGGTCTATCGTTTTCTACCTGATCCCTTTCACCAGTTTTGAATACTGGGCACACTTTTGACTCCTTCCAGAGGCTTGGATATTCTTTATTCAGAAGACATAAATTAAAAATAAAAATTTTTAATAGTGGCACAGTTAAGGCACTTATGTAATCCTTAACCAGCAAAGATGGTATATTGTCAGGTCCACACGTCATTTTGTCTTTCAATTTCTTACTAGCAGAAATTATCTCAGATCCTACAATAGGGATAAAAATTTAAGTACCTAATCTGCGTTAACTGATGAAGAGTTAGCTTTAAAATTAATATCAGATGACAGAAAAACACTATTGAAAAATTCTGCAAAAACATTCACAATATATTGTGGTTCGGAGGTAGTAATGCCATTATATTACATTACATCATTACACCAGGAATTCTTGAACTATTATTTTTCGCATTAACATACGACCAAAACTTCTTGGGATTGATGGATAGAGATATTTGAATGTTATCGACATACACATTGTATGCCAAACTGATTTTTGATTTGACAAGGTGTCTTAACCGTTGAAACTCAAGCAAATCACAATGATTTTTGAATCTTTTAAATTTTTTTCGAAACTTTGCTTTTAATTTGATGTTCTGAATGATGTCAGCATCAAACCAGGGTGAATATTTATGACTAAAATTTTTATAAACTGGAATATACGTATTAAACAAAGAAAACATTTTATCATAAAAAATACTTAAAATTACATTAACGTCACTAGTAGTATCCAGAAAATTCCAATCCGTTTCGTACAGTTCTCGATATAAAGCAGGAAAATTTGATTTTTTAAAGTTATAAGTTATTTGCTCAGAACCATACCTAAATTTAGGCTCTTTCACAAATATATCCGTAAATGTAATTTGAAGAGCTGGGTGATGAGAGTCTTCACTTAAACTGAAGGAACAAGAAATGCGCATAAACCACCAATATAATGAAGAAAAAATGCTCACCTGGATGGGTAAGCCTCTGCATGGGCGGCATCTGAATGAGATTAGCCAAGAACATGTCGACAATTCAGCGTCGAACTATTGGTTGACGTCAAGAAAGATGTTTCTCGAGACGGAAGGTTTCATATTTGCCATTCAGGATCAAGTGATTCCAACTAGAAATTACTTGGAAGTATATTGTCAAAGATCCTCAAGTCCAAAACGACAAATGCCGATATGGATGTCAAGCCCATGAATCCATCCAACATGTTACTGGGGGCTGCCAGGCGTTTGTCGGAACTGAGTATAAAGAACGCCATGACTCAGTAGGAAAGATTCTTCACCAGGAACTAGCTAGAAAACTTGGACTTCTCCAGACCTACCATCTCCCTTATTATCAATACGTCCCTGATAGAATGCGAAAACGACAACTACAAGCTATACTGGGATCGGACTGTGCTCACAGACCAACGAGTGGCACATAATAGACCGGATCTCATACTAGTTAATAAACTTACTAGGCAAACAACATTAATAGATGTGGCGATACCTTACAACAATAATCTGCTTGGTAAGCACAACGAAAAAATCGCCAAGTATAGAGATCTCGAAATACAGATAAGGAGACAATGGAGAATGGAAAGTACCCAAACAATACCTAGTTCTTTCTACTACTGGAGTTATTCCGAAGAACCTCATAGAAAACATCAAAATGCTAGGTCTAAATGAACATCTTTACAAGACCATGCAGAGAGCTGTACTACTCGCGACGGCCAGGAGTGTACGAAAATTTTTGGGAGACACACCTGAATTCCAAGTCACCTAGGGCTCGATAACATGGAAAGGGTCCCACCAGACCTCAATCCTTTTGATACCCTAGGTATCTGGGATGAGTCAAATTTCCCCTCAGAGGTAGTGTGGGCCGCATGGTTAAATCTGATTCAAATAATAATAATAATAAACAAGACATTCATTTGGTATTGTTAAGTGGACAAAAACAGATATAGAAAATCTTCAGCGAAAAGTACGAACACACCTCACAAAAACACAAAAACGCCACCCTAAAAGTGCAGTAGAACGAACGACATTACCGCGGTATTTAGGAGGAAGAGGACTTATGGATATAGGTGAGCAATTAGATAAACAAATTGCTAATTTAAGAACTTATTTTCAGATGCAAGCTGAAACATCTACTCTACATCGCGCTATCTTCGCAGTAGATGACAAAACATCGATCAAACTAAGGGAACCAGAAATGCGCATAAACCACCCCACCAAGGACGAAAACATGCGCAACTGGATGGGTAAACCTCTGCACGGGCCACATCCCAATGACGTCAGCCAAGACTATGTCGACAAAGCAGCGTCGAACTATTGGTTGACAGCAGGAAAGATGTTCCCTGAAGCAGAGGGATCATTACTGGCCATTCAGGATCAGGTTATACCAACCAGAAATTACCTGAAATATATCGTCAAAGACCCTCAGGTTCAAAACGACAGATGCCGATATGGATATCAAGCCCAAGAAACCATCCAACATCTTACAGGGGGCTGCCAGGCATTTGCTGCAACTGAATACAAGGAACGACATGACGCAGTGGGAAAAATTCTTCATCAAAAGATAGCGATCAAGCTGGGACTTCTCCAAACGGACCATCTCCCATATTATCAATACGTCCCTGAGAGTATGCTTGAGGATGGCAACTACAAGCTATACTGGGACCGCACTGTGCTCACAGACCAAACAGTGGCACATAATAGACCAGATCTCGTACTATTTAATAAATTAACAAGACAAACAACACTGATTGATGTGGCGATACCTAACACCAATAATCTACGTAGTAAATTTACTGAAAAGATCGCCAAGTACAGAGATCTGGAAATTTAAATACGAAGGCAATGGAGAATGCAAAGTACCCAGACGATACCGATTATTATGTCTACTACTGGAGTCATTCCGAAGACCCTCCTCGAAAGCAGAAAAAAGCTGGGTCTGAATGAACATCTTTATAAGACCATGCAGAAAGCTGTACTACTCGCGACGGCCAGAAGTGTACGAACATTTTTGGGAGATACACCTGCATTCCAAGTCACCTAGGGCTCGATAACACGGAAAGAGTCCCACCAGAGCTCAATCCTTTTGATACCGTAGGTATCTGGGATGACTCAATTTTCCCCTTAGAGGGAGTGTGAGCCGTATGGCTAAGTCTGAACAAGACAATATCAAGACAAGATTTTAATAGTTCAAATTCGAATCAGCCTTCTAATAATCGTAATAGCAATGACAGTAGGGCGCAATAAAGTGTCAATAATGTAGTGTTGGGTGGGGAAGTTTCCAATCAACCATCGATGTCAGCAGGTGTTCAGATGGAAACGTTTGAACAGGGTTTTGTGAAGCGCACCTGCTAGGCACTATTGCAAATAAGCTGTATGAACATCATAGGGAATTTTTGGACATGGAAGCTAATGTAGTAGTGTAACGATTAATTATTACCATCGTTACTATAATATTTATTTAGATAATCAACCTAATAAGTATGCAACCAACTATGCGAAGACGAGTCTCGCCTAGATTTTTACTAAGTATTGGTATTAGGTTGGTAACTTTTTAGGGAATTCAGGTTTTATAAGTTGGTTCGTCCGGCGATGACGGCTCCGGCTGACGTGGTTGCCATTGCAGCAAGAGCTGTTTGTCACTTAATTTTCCACTTTTATACGGTCAAGACATCAATCTCCAGTGGCCATTGTGAAGAATATAAATTTTGGTTGAAATATTTTATTAGAAGATTAGTTTACGTTGGAAGGAGTTATTTTGTTTGGGTTTTGTGAAGTGTTTTGAAAAGAAGAGTTTTTGTTTCCAATACTTTTTTGAAGAGCAATGGGTATGTATTAAAGAAATGTCACGTAGCTATGTTTTTTTCATTTCTTTCCCCTTTTAAAAAAATAACCATTTTATTCATTCTCAATATCTTACATATATTATCGTTAAATGAATTGTTATTTTTCAATCATCAGATTTGCAATTCTTCAATACCATCGTACTTAAATTATGTTTCTACACATAAAAAAATTCTTTCTAGTTATATTTCCAGTTCAAAATATGTAAGTTCTGAAATCAACGAAATTTTCATTTGCTTTTAGTAACTACATTTATAAAGTAATCTTTTATTGCAATATCCGTATTTTATTGGTCAAATATTTCCTTACATTTCTTTACATTCCCGTTTTCGACTCAAGGTCAATGAGACTTCACGTATAAACATCAATAATCCATCTTTTTATTTAAGTTCTTCTATAAATTTTTTATAAGGTCTTTATACCTTTCTTATATGCCCTGTTTCTTGTGTACTCAAGGAAAAAACAACTGATCAAGGGTTTTTGTATTTTTTTTTTATTAAGAAAAAGTCGCATCCACCTAATGGTTATTAGCGACAGAACAATACATAATAGGTTAAACAAAAATGTGGTACAATATAAGTATAGTACAAAGGTAAGGTTACATGCATTATCTACAAAAACTTGTTAGATTTTATTGAATACACCAATTGTTTAAAAAGTCAATTAAATTTTTTGGTTCTTTATTATTGGCACCCAGAACTGACGTATTTGACACGATATTAAAATCAATTCGTTCTTGTGTATATTTTGGCATTCCATGTTTGACAGTTAGTTGTGTGTTACACAATTCACAAATAGGTGGTTCAGATCTTGAGAACAAATATGAATGAGTAAGTCTGGTAAGGCCTAGTCGTAGGCGATTGAAACTTCTTGCTCATAACAACTTTTATAAAATGTTTTGACTTTTTTTACTGTGTCTTTAATTTGCCTAAGTTTTGAATTTGAATTTTGCCATTCATCGAGCCAGTCATTTAACACATATTGTTTTATCAACACTTTCAAGTCATTAGGGGCACATTTTAATATCGTTTCTGAATCCGCACTAGTCACTGCACTACACGCACCTGAGTCTGCATCTTCATTTCCACTAATGCCCACGTGGGAAGGAATCCAAATGAAGTTGACTATTCTACCATTTTTAAGATAAGTGAAGCTCCAACTTGATCATTTTTTCAATTGGATGATTTGCATATATCTTTTGTACCGATGTTATCGCACTAGCGAATCAGAAAGAATCACTACTCTAGTTATGTTATTGCCATTAGAAAATTCAAGCGCTCTGTAGAGAGCGAATAATTCGGCTGTGTATACAGGGTGCCCCAGACTAATTTAGCCACGCTATATCTCTTAAACGAATAGAGATTTTCGAATGGGACAGAAATACAGAAAGTGATATATTCTACTTGTAATATACTTTAATATGGCATACAAAAAAATCATCCCCTAAATATTCATCCCTTAGTTACAACCCCTAACTTTAATTTTTTTAATAGCATCCTGTATATTTTTTTTATAGTTTTGGATGTGGTCTTTTATTGTCTATTCAACACATTTTTTGAAAATAAAATCGGTTCGTAAATAACCAAGAAACTATCAGTTTATTTTTTTTAATTGTGTGTCCCAGACTAATTTATCCAGGCTATATTTCTTAAACTAATAGAGATTTTCGAATGGGACAAAAACTGATCTATTCCATTTGTAATACACTTTCATATGGCGTAGAAAAAATTCATCCTCTAAATATTCATCCCTAACTTACAGGGTGCTATTTAAAAAAAATAAAGTTAGGGCTTGTAACTAAGGGATGAATATTTAGGGGATAATTTTTTTCTACGCCATATTAAAGTGTATTACAAATGTAATAGATCAGTTTTTGTCCCATTCGAAAATCTCTATTCGCTTAAGAAATATAGCCTGGATAAATTAGTCTGGGACACATAATTAACCAAACTGAACTGATATTTTCTTGGTTATTTACGAACCGATTTTATTTTCAAAAAATGTGTTGAATAGACGATAGAAAACCACATCCAAAACTATAAAAAAATATACAGGGTGCTATTAAAAAAATTAAAGTTAGGGGTTGTAACTAAGGGATGAATATTTAGTGGATGATTTTTTCTACGCCATATCAAAGTGAATTACAAGTAGAATTGACCACTTTTTGTCCCATTCGAAAATCTCTATTCGTTTAAGAGATATAGCGTGGCTAAATTAGTCTGGGACACCCTGTATACTGCAATGCGGGAAAGTCGAAATAAGTGGTACTAAAATGGTACTAGTAAAAGTTTATGTTCTATGGATTTGTTATATATATAAATTCGGGTTCAAAACGTCCTCCGACGTTGTCCGATGCCTTGTTGCCAATATCTTCTATCATTGCAGTTTTCATCTTCTAATCCTCGTACACTCATTGATCGTCTTACTCCTTATATCCATGTCGTTCTTGGTCTTCCTCTTTTTCTGTTTTCTGTGGGTATCCATTTCATAATTTTCTTTGGCAGTCTTTCCTCTATGGATTTGTAGTCTATGGATTTGTTCCTCTATGGATTTGAAGTCTATGGATTTGTTTTGGCATGTAAAATGTTTTGGCGAATATGGGTTAGAAGATACAAGATTATTTTCCTGTAGACATATAATTTCGGGAGAGTGTTCTGATTGAATGATATTGAGCATTGGTAAGCGATGGAAAAGTCCATCAATATACCACTGTAAAATTGAGTTGTATGTTATGTTTCAGTTGAAGAGAGATCACTCTCAGTAGTAGCTTCTTCACCGAGAAAACGTATCAGTAGGGTTTTTAGCCTTGTAAAACGATGTTTTGTGGCTTTGTCTGGAATATATTGATAAGAGACAGTAAGTAAATTTATGAGGCCAAAGAAATCAGATGTGAATTCTTTAACAATTTCGATAGGAGATTGGCTGCCTTGAATATTTTCAATAAGCATCATTAATTGGTCATAGCTTAAAATGGACGGTGTTGATTGTTTACTTAGATATGATTCAAGCGATTCCGGGATAGGTAAGGAGCGTTTAGGTTTTTTATTCTTTTGAGTTTTGGTTTTATGAGGCTCAGCAGGAAGAAGAAATGTTTGATTATCAACAATATTTTCGACAGGTGGGGATAATGTTTCCTCTATGGTTCGTTTGGTGGAGGGACAGGGTGATTCTTTCGTGATCGCTAGTGAAGTCTGTGAAATTATCTCTATATTTTCGGCTGAAGCAGAAGATTCCAGTGGAGTATTTTCGTTAGTTTTTAAATCTTGGGTTGCTCCAGAAACGGGCTGTATAATTTCCACTGATGTAGAGTTAGAGGTGTTTGGTGTGGATAGTTGTGAAAATATTTCGGTATTTTTATTTTGATCAATTTTAGAAGTTTGGTCTACTTGATTACCAGCATTGGTAGGAGAGTCAGAAGATTGAACAGTATGTGGGGCTAAGGGTCCTGAAGTCTGAGAACAAGAATTTTTATTGCTTGAACAGTTACTAGCAATGTGACCGATTTGTTTACAGATGTAGCATGTCATACTATCCTGGGAAATGAATATTCTATTGTTAGTATTATCATAATTTAGAAGAATTGAATCTGGGATCGTCCTGTTAAGCGGACTAATAAACACTTGCCTTCTAAAACTTTTTATATGGCTATATTCTGGAAGAGAGGCACTGATCTTTAAGAAAGTGATTGGAGAAACTAAGTTTAGGCCGAAATGTTTTAATTCTTGGAAGATTACTTCGTGTGGGATACTTGGACAAACATTTGATATCACTATTCTTTCTGCAGGCGTTATGAGCCTTCTGGCCCTGACTGTTTTCCCATTTACCTCTATAGAACCATAGTTTGTCATAAAATCCTCAACAGTTTGCTTGCTACTTAAATACATGCATATTCGATTATTAGATAGGCGAGACGAGAATAAGATATTTTTGGGAATTATTAAATTACCTAAAGAAATAAGGTAATCTTGCAGTGGTGTATTATTAATAGCGCTAAAAAGTATTGCGTTTTCTTTTCTTGGGAAGAAATTTTGCTGTGAAGCTGCGGTAGAATAAGATTTATTCGCTGGGACATTCTGTATAGTAACATCTGATGACATATTGATAATTTATTTACGGTACTACCGAAACTAATTACTTTCGTTTCCCGCAAAAAACAAACTGGTAAATTGTTTATAATCCATAAACCTGTATCTATTTACAATAACTGCTGTAGTAGATAGGAATATAAACTAACAAAACTGGTTCAAATACGCAAATATACGCAAATATACGCAAATAATATATTTGGTATAAAACTTACAGTTTAGTTAGTTTGATCACTTTAACTATAATTAAAAACTGGTAGTTTCATTGGTAATAGACAAAATATCAAGAGCCGAGACACTACGTGTTTACAACTCATTAAGTTTTTCCGGTTTTTGTATTCTTTTAGCCACTGGAGGAAGAAGATAGGAGATTAAGTCAAAATTGGATACGTTCGTTACTTTAATTATGGAATAAACAATCATTTTGGGGTTTCTTTTGGTTTGGCTTTGGATGGATTTTGGTTTTTGTTTTGTTTTGGAATAGACGTTGATTTTTCCGGTACTAGGAAGTACGTCCTTGTCGTACCTCCTCGTCGTACCACCTTGTTGATGAGCAGTACTCTCACTTAAAGTTGGGAAAACCGGAAAACTTACTTGGCTCTCCCATCATCAACTAACAGTTTGGAGAAGCCACAGGCCCTACTTTTTTAGAAGCGACAGGTTTTTATACTTTAATTTACATTTTCAATTCTTTTAAATAATATTTTTCAATTTTAATATTTTTTTAATAACTTTAAATAAATAGCCTTAATAATCATATAAATTCACTTTTCTAAAATCTATTAACTTTATAATATTCAATATTTTTCAACAAATTTTATCTTTCACCGTTCGTATCATTTATTTAAAATACTCTGAAGGTTATAAACCATCTTGTAAGGGTGTTGTATACAATATCTGGTGTTTATTTCCTTATTTCATAACCTTTATTTCAGCTAACAGGTAGTTTACTCAGGCCTATCACTTCCGGTCAGACACGAGATTGTCAACTGATAATTTAACAACATTAATAATACATTTGTTCAGGTACACACCTATTTAAACCAATTAACTGTCTTAAGGACGCGTCTCACCATCAAATAATTTGATCAAACAGTTTGAGTGTTTGAGCAAACTCCGGAAGTACGTCAAAGTGACGTCACAATTGCAATTTGTTAAAATTCTAAAAATCCGTGTTCTCACCATCGCAGTCTAGTTTGATCAAATTTTATGTATTAAGAGTTGTCTAAGTTGTTTGTACCTAAGTAGCAATTTTTCGACGCATTGGTTGTCAGTACAAACAAATGCACTGTATATAACGTTGCCCGAGAGCATTTTCAGTTGTTTCGGTCAACGTCCCCTATCCCGACTGACATTACGATGTTACAACGTTAAGTAATACCTTTAGTTACACGGGCAACTAATTTATTACCATTGTGACAACTACATATCACAGTTCAGTTTTTTCAACAATCGCAACGACTTAAAAACGTTATAATGCTAAACTAATTTACGCCCTGGCCGTTTTGGGTTTTCTGGCCGATTCTGAAGTTGTCTGTCACGACCCTAGGTGTTGTTCTAGGTGTGTGACACCTTTGCGGCAACTTCAGAAGGAGAAAAAGAATTTACTTTATAACCTTATTTTTTTCTTATTATTATATGTTTTATTTTGCTTAAAATTTTCGATTTATTTAACAACCTGTTTGTTTGTTTTTTTAATAGCTGGTTTCCATTCCATTGTCCACTGTTTTATCAGTAGATTTGATAACCTTAATCTTTCAATCTTTGTATCAGCTTTGCTAGACGGGGTTGCCAGGTCAGTTTTTACTCTTTCAGTAGTTTTGCTTTCACAAAATCAGTAGATTCTTTTTAGGCCATGTAAATATAGTATACTTATACATACAGTAATCTGCATATCCGTCTTAATTGTCCCAAGAGGAATTCCAAAAAATTGGAAACCTAATTATTCCAAAACAACAACTGGTAATTACCATTTTTTAGCTAAAATCTACTAAATCAAAAACTAAAATATACTTAAGGATTTTTGGGATATATTTGGGATTTTTGATAATAAAACAACAGCTAACTTAAGGGGATAGGCGCAAAATGTCGCCCGTTAAAATGTTCAATGTATTTTAAATGTTTTCATTTTTTGCGAATCCTGAGAAAACTAATAAGTATTTTGAAAAATTTAAACGCAGAAAGAAAGATTACGTTATAGGTCTGGATCCCGCGTATGAAAAAAAAGTTGGTTAATAGCAAGCTGAAAATTTTTTAATAGCTTAAGGGTGTCTAGTCGGATAAACTTTGATATATGGGAACACTGGAACAGGGGCAGTTTTAATTGTGGAACAGGTTAAAAATTTGGAACGGCCAGACCACGAAAACGGCACATTTATTTTGTCCGACAGAATAGACTTAAACTCTACGAACAGAGATTAAACTCTCATGCAAAAATCAGACTGCTATTTATCACCAAATGGACGTTTTAATGAGTGGAACATGTAGAATATGTCAAATGACAGGAATTATGACAGGTGATAAATAGCAGTCTGATTTTTGCATAAGAGTTTAATCTCTGTTCGGAGAGTTTAAGTCTATTCTGTCGGACAAAATAAATGTGCCGTTTTCGTGGTCTGACCGCTCCAAATTTTTAACCTGTTCCACAATTAAAACTGCCCCTGTTCCGGTGTTCCCATATATCAAAGTTTATCCGACTAGACACCCTTAAGCTATTAACAAATTTTCAGCTTGCTATTAATCAACTTTTTTTTCATACGCGGGATCCAGACCTATTATTACCGAGGACCGAAAATCCCTGAAAACGTCTATAATGTTTATTTTAATAAGTTACAGGGGTGAGAAAAGACAAAATGTAGTGTCGTTTTAATTCCAAATATCTCATTCAAAAGAAACGTTTTGGTTTTTCTAAATAATGCAGTCTTTCATTCTGCGTTTAAATTTTTCAAAAATACTTATTATAGTTTCCTCATGATTCGAAAAAAATGAATAAGAATATTTTGTTATCCACTAATTTTAACAGCTGCATGTCTGGATCAAATTCTTCAAACAATTGTTTCGCATTTAACATTAGAAACACGTGAACACAACATTTTGTGTTTTGCAAAGTTACATACAGGGTGAGTTTTTAGTGCGGGATCGGTCGATAACTCCATTATAGTATAAAATATCGAGAAAAGTTATTTAAAAAAATGTAGGCAATGATATTCTCCACGCTTGGAAAATATGTCCATTTCTACAGGGTGATCAGTAACTGCGTGGTATATCAAACATATAATTTTTTAAATGGGACACCCTATATATTTTTTCATATTTATATTCCCCTCATAATTCTTGTTCATATAATATATGGTTTTGCATTACTATACAGAGTATTTAACAAGTTATGACCATTTTTATTTCGAAATCACTATGAGATTAACACGCTGTATATAAAGAAGTAATTTGTAGACAATAATTTGTTTTATGTAATAAGATAAACAATATACTGTAGTTTTTAAATTAAGTCCAATTCACATCATTGACGAATATTTGTATACAGGGTGAACTACAAAACCAAATTACGATTTTCTCTATTTTTTTAAATGGATCACCCTATATTTTATTTTTCAACATTATTGTATTTAATATACTCTTTCATTTTTATATAGCATTCCCTATATCTAAACTGATTACTTTCCGAGATATTTTTAGTTTTCTTCAAATTTCGGGACTACGTTCAATTTTTCTAGTAGAAATAAGTTAGTATTGAGTGATAATTAAACAAAATTATTTTTATTAGATAAATAACTAACACAAAATATAAACCATAGCAATATGCAGTGAATATACCAATAAATGTGATATTAAGAAATTATCATATTTCCCTAATAGACAAGAATCGTAAAATTCCTACAAAAAAAACTTTGTATTGTATATAATAATATAACAAGATTATTTTTATTCGATAAATAACTTACATGAAACATAAATCAAAACAATATACCACTGATGTAACAGTTTTTAGATTGGTATATCAACAGCATTCTAAGCCAAGAATTTTTTAGTAGAACATTCATTTTTATGAGCACTTTTAAACTACAAAACAAAATTACGATTTTCTCAATTTTTTTTTAAATAGATCACCCTATATTTTATTTTTTTTTTATTGTATTTACGATACTCTTTCATTTTTATATAGCATCTCCTATACCTAAACTTATTAGTCTCTGAGATATTTTTAGTTTTCTTCATTTGCCGGGAATACATTCAAATCTTATAAATATAAATAACTTACATAACAAATAAGTATTACGTAATAATATAACAAATATTTTCATTCAATAAATAACTAACAAAAAAATAATAAACCATAACAAAATTTAATGAATGTACCAATTAATGTGATGTTAAGGATACAAGTCTAGAATAAATGTTGAAAATGACCACTTTCAACGACTATGCAATTTTGTAACCGATATTCAAATGACCGAGCCACATTTCTAACATTTTTGTAAGTCAATATTATTAAAAGCTTCTTTTATTCTATTTTTCATATCATCAAGCGTTGTTGGATGCTTCTCGTATACAAGGTTTTTTATATAGCCCCACTTGAAAAAAATCAATTTTGGAAGAACTGGAGCACCGTCGTATAAAAACCTCAACCGTCAAAAAATGTGGACCAATCATATAATCTGTAACAATATCACCATAAACATTTATAGATCACCTAGTTTGAGTGTTAACAAAGTAGGGATTTCTTGATGCATACTAATGAAATTTAATATGAAAATTATATTATTAATAACTGCGGGTCACAATCTGCAATTAGGAATGTGTTACTAAAAACTTCTTGGCTTAAAATGCTGTTGATATAATAATCTAAAAACTATTAAATTAGTTTCTATATTGTTTTGATTTATGTTTTATGTGAGTTGTTTATTAAATAAAAATAATCTTGTAATTTTATTATACACAAGATACCTATATTTTTTTTGTAGGAATTGTATGATTCTTGTATATTATGGAAATATGATAATTCCTTAATATCACATTTATTGATACATTCATTGCATATTGCTATGGTTTATATTTTGTGTTAGTTATTTATTGAATAAAAATAATTTTGTTTAATTATCATTCAATACCAACTTATTTCTACTAGAAAAATTGAATGTATTCCCGAAAGTTGAAGAAAACTAAAAATATCTCCGAAAGTAATAAGTTTAGATATAGGGAATGCTATATAAAAATGAAAGAGTATAATAAATACAATATTTTTGAAAAATAAAATATAGGGTGATCCATTTAAAAAAATAGAGAAAATCGTAATTTGGTTTTGTAGTTCACCCTGTATACAAACATTCGTCAATGATTTCAATTGGACTTAATTTAAAAACTACAGTATATTACTTATCTTACTACATAAAACAAATTATTGTCTATGAATTACTTCTTTATATACAGGGTGTTAATCTCATAGGGATTTCGAAATAAAAATGATCATAACTTGTTAAATACTCTGTATAGTAATGCAAAACCCTATATTTTATGAACAAGAATTATGAGGGGAATATAAATATGAAAAAATATATAGGGTGTCCCATTTAAAAAATTATATGTTTGATATACCACGCTGTTATTGATCACCCTGTAGAAATAGACATATTTTCCAAGCGTGGAGAATATCATTGCCTACATTTTTTCTAAATAACTTTTTTCGATATTCTATACCGTAATGGAATTATCGACCGATCCCGCACTAAAAACTCACCCTGTATGTTTAGATATTTTAGTTTTCCATCGTTAGCTTCTAATAGGCTCACCGAATGCCAGAACTCTTCAATAACACCTGAAATACTGCTTGCACTGTTACTTGAAATCTGCAAGTTTGTTACACAAGAATCCAGTTTCCAGTTTCATTTCTCTGTAATATTCATCATCTACGTCCTGAATCTTATTTTCGGTAATGACCTCTATTTATTCTGAATCTTATTTTAGGTCTTATTTTCGGATTGGGAAATTGTAACCAAATGTGTGAAAATTAATTTAGAAATGGGGTAAATACTATTAAAAAGCAAATTTTATTTTAGTCATAACAAAATGTTGAAATATACCAAAAATCTACTAAAAAATATTATCTACTAGAATATTTTAAAAAATATCAAAAATCTACCAAAAAAGTAGAAATCTCCTAAATGTGGCAACGCTGTTAAGGAAAATGCTACACTTTTGACACTGGTCACATGACCTCTCTGTCACCCAATAAGAGGGTGCGTTCTAAAATGGTTGGGATAGTCAGCGCGGCCGGGTTTAGTTGGCGATTGGATTTCGAAGTTGTCTTATCGGTCTAGGGTTGGTAATAAGGTATTTTTTTTAGTAATATTGGTAATATTGTTTAATGCACCATTTTGGTTTTACTTGAGATTTTTGGGATGTAAAGAAAATGAAAACACAGAATATAAAAAATGCAGGCATTTTCTGATACCTTTAAAAGCACCATCAATACATTAAATTTATACAGAACATCTTTAACATAAATTTTGACTTTT
The DNA here is from genome assembly GCF_917563875.1 of Diabrotica virgifera virgifera. Taxonomy (NCBI): domain Eukaryota; kingdom Metazoa; phylum Arthropoda; class Insecta; order Coleoptera; family Chrysomelidae; genus Diabrotica; species Diabrotica virgifera. The sequence goes on from NC_065443.1 coordinate 176,492,130, forward strand.
ATATCAAAATTTGATTTTTTTAAATTTGCATATTTTTTGTCAAAAATGTAAAAAAGTAGCGCGTGTGTTTTTTAAAGGTGAAATATCCATATTTGACGGTAATCTGAGCTGCGTTTATAAATTTCAGATCAGGTAATTTTGTTTAAGTCCTTTATGTATTTATATAAATTTAAATACTTAATACGATGTCAAAATAGTCACCTTTTTGGTTTTCGCATTCACCATACAGGTGTTAAAAATATAGGTAAAAAAACATAACTAGTCTGACTCCTTGAGCAACCATTGCACGCGCAGGTTCTTTTTATAGTCGCTTCAGTTGTCTTATGCAACGCTTACGAAACGAGGTTGTTTCATAGGAGGTTGCCTAGGCAACGTCAAGACAACTCAAAAATCGTCCACCAAATTAGTGCAGAATAGGGTCGTCTTCTAGGCAATAACAACGTTGTAACAAAACGTTGCCACGCGGTAGACAACGTTGTTGCGTCGACAAATGGCTACTTGGGTACTTATTTAAAATTTTCTTATCCCCAATAAAAATTGAAAATGAAATGAAAAGGCTGAAAGGGAGTTGTGACTTTGTTGTCAAGTAGGGCACCTATTACTACTGTTCGGGCATATCAGGCAGAAAAAATAGAAAAGAAAGAATGTAGGCTAGACCTCGTTTTTTTTTCCATGAAATGAAAGCCCTAATAATAACTAAACTGTGTACAAGAAGACATTGGGAAAAATACATCTTTAAGTGAAAGCATCAATAGTGCGAACAGGTATATGATTGAATTAACAGTATTTATATTTAAACAATATTGTTCTTTACAGACTAATTGTTGCTTTACGCTATATAGGCATAAGGTTCGCATTAAAAAGGGTAAGCTTTTTCACGAGAATTGCTTATAATTTTTCTAAATTAGCAATGAGTTTAATAGCAAATGGCAGTTTCCACATTGTCCAGAACCTATGGATGGAACACATGTGAACTTTCAACGTCTCAGAAGGGATACTACAGAAATTATAAAGAAACTGACAGTCATTACCTACTTTTTGCTGTATTATATGCAGATGGTCAATTTCTTATTGTAGATATAAGAAGAAATGATCCAAAGATATCAGATTTGAATTTAAGATTTTTTTAATAGCAATGGTGCAGTTAGCAGCATTCGGCTGTGAGTAAGTTTAGAATGTAAATTATTTGACTGCGTTTTTGTTTAAGCCTTTACTTATTCTTATTGTATATTTGAAGGTTTACAATTATTATTACACTGATAATTAATATAATTAGTTTTGTTAATATTATTAGTGACCAAAATAAATAAAAATAAAACAAGTGTTATTTCGACTAACAAACCAGAAACAATCCTATTATCCTATGCCATATCAACAAAGTTATTTCCTAGTGCTAATGGCACAGCTCAAGATGGACTACCAAGATCAAAATCAACAGATGCCAGGTTTATCCACACAAATGAAACCAATTATCCCACAATATTTATCACAACCAAATCCTTAGCTTTCCAACCCAAACCTAGTACATAGTCGGTATATATATATCAAAACCCACAAGTATTTTAACACTTGGACGAATAATAAGCCCCAAACTGTCTCTGAATTGTAGAAGAGAGACAGTAACAAACCAAAAAAAAATCAGAAGTCCTGATGAGAAAAAATCTAGAAAACAAACAAGAGTAACTATTGGCTACAAAAGCTGCTGTACATAAATAACGTGTTTATTATGCACGCTGAAGAAAGCAAAGAAGGAAATGATCAACAAAATAATTTTAATATGTAGAGAAGCCACCACTGATAAACATATACAGTGTCTCACAGCTTAAATGATGCAGTCACTACTCAAGAGGGCTTTTCATCGATTGTCATTTGTTTCAAGCTTCTGTCATATGTTGTACTCGTATAATCTGTGTATAATATTAATATACACGGATTATTCAGCATATGACAGGAGCTCGAAACAAATGACTGAATGAAAAGCAGTATAAAACTAGCTTGTGTCAGTTGCTCAATATGTTTTAGAAAAAAATTACATACTGAAAGTAAGTTAGTATAAGTCTTTTTAAACAGCATAAGCTGTTTTGGGTTTCAAATATACCATACTTAAATAACAATAAACCTTTGAAAAAAAAAAGAATGTGTGTGTACTTTGTACGCACGTAAGAAGTTATACTTCTATTATATGATTTAAACGAAATTAATATCCTTTTTATTTATATTTTATTTAAATATTAAACTACTTTTAATGCTTACCACTTTCCAAAAATAAAAAAAGGATAGGAATGGTCCAGATTTGAACCCAAGACCTCTCGATCTCTCCGAATGCTATACCAATAACACTACGAGGTCTCTGTTTTTGTAGTCTCGGACATAAGACGAAGTGAAGTATAATAAATATAAATGTTTTAATAATACTTATCTTACTCCTGAGGAAGACTAATCCAAAGACACAAAAATTATAATAAATATATTTACTAAAAACACTAATATATTCTTTTCACACCTTTTTGCACTGATATAATTATACATAACTTGATTTAGCAACTAACGCCATACTGTCTGTGTGCGCATGCGCGCAGAACAATGAAAATTCACCCCCAATCGCGCCTAGAGACGTATAACTTCAATAAATTTAATTATTTGGTACTCCCCATAGTAATGGATATACCCAAAGATAAATTTATCCAAAATGGTAAATAAATGTTCATCAACAGTAGAGCACATTATTCAGCATTACCCAGAGGCGTGCGGTCCATGGAAGCGGGGGAAGCGGCGCTTCCCTATACTTTGATATAAGAAAATATATTATTAATTAATATTTAATTATCAACAAATTTTCCCTAATCTAAATAATCTATTATGTAGACAATAGGATCGAAAATATTAAAAATTTATCGCATAAGCGAACTCAAATAATAATATACATACAATTTAACGCATCCTATACCAAGATCCGTGCCTGTATGGAAGCTCTTTTCAAAATCAGCGCAGTTGATCCATTGAAAATGTTGGCCGGCGTAGTCAGGGTTTAATGACCGCACTGACAAGTCATCTTGAGTTCGCGCGAATTTTCTTACAGTGGAAGCGATTTGCTGTTCGCCTTACGCCAGCATTTACTTAGTCAGTCGAAATTCGTAGGTATACGAGGCGACGTTTTTTTAAATTGTAAATTTTGTGCTGTCGTTTATCTTTTTCTGCAATGGAAGGAGCGAGTGGACCGTCCTGTGGATTTATGAATAATATAGAAAACTGTGTTTGTATTTGTATTGTGTGTAGTTTATTAAAAAAAGGATTTTCAAGTCGAAGTTATCAAGAGAAAGTGGACATTATTAAGTCTGGTAGGTCAAAGGAGCCCATTAATTTGGAGACAAAAGTGGAAAAATCGGCAAAGAAATTTACCAGACATTTCCATGTGGGTTTTTATGAAAAATATGAATGGTTAACTGGCTGCAAAATTGTATCAAAATTATTTTGTTGGCCCTGTATTCTTTTTAATACAAGCGAAAAAACACATTGGAACTCGGTCGGCGTTACAGATTTAAATAATTTTCATAAAAGTGTAAAGCAACATGTAAATAGTATAAGTGCCTTTAAGTGCTACAATTAAAGAAAAAACATTCGGGGCATATCGCATTGAACATAGTTTGGACAATCATTTAAAAATAAGCCATAGACTTTACAATGAAAGCGTTAAGAAAAATAGGGATGTGTTAAAACGGTTGATTGATGTAACTTGTTTCTTGGGAGAACATAAATTAAGTTTCAGAGGTCATAATGAAACAAGTGAATCAGCCAATCAAGGAAATTATATAGATCTTGTAAATTTTTTGGCAAAATATGATGAAACCCTAAAAATCATTTTATCAATTCCACAGTTTTCCGAGGTACCTCAAACAGAATCCAAAACGACTTAATTAAATATACCGCTGATGTTGTAGTGGATCATATAAAAAATGAGATAAAAAAGCTTTATTTGTTTCAGATGTAACTAATTTTTGTCAGTTATCCATTGTTGTGCGATATGTGGTTGATGGTATTCCTTGTGGTGCTGCAGTAATGGCTGGTCAGTTAGCAGGTCTTCAAGCTAAAGTAAAGGAACAGTTTAAACATGCAATTTTTGTTCACTGTAACTATGCGCTTAGAACCTGAAAGTAAAAGAATAAAGATTGCTAATGTCGGCGATAGAGAGACCTCCTATCTACGATTATACATCGAAATTTTTGACAATATCATACAACAAATGAATTCTCGATTTCAAAATTTTAACGAATTAAAATTTGTAGAATTATGTAATTTTAATATATCCAATTATAACTCATCAAAATTTCCCACAGAGGCATTTAATTCCCTACGATTAAATTATGGAAATTTTTTTGATGTCCCAGCTTTGTTAAGTGTCGTTTATGAAACAAGTGACATTAGTGAAAAAGAAATTCCCAGGAATCTGTTAAATTTTTTAAACACTACTGGTTTAAATAAGTCCCTGTGTGAAGTGGTCAACTTGTGTGAATTAGTACTAAGTATACCAGCCACAAGTACATCAGTTGAACGCAGTTTTTCAGTGTTAAAACGCATTAAAAGTTTTACACGAAATTCAACCAGCGAAGACAGACTTTCCAAGTTAGCCCTATTATCTATTGAAAAAGAATGCATTAAACAATTGTCAGAAAATCCAAAATTTTACGACGATGTTATAGACAAATTTGCACTGGTTGATAGGAGAATAGACCTCAAATATAAATAAGTGTTAATAGGTGCGTGTTGTGGAAATGCCTCGGAATATAATAACAATTTTAAATGGAACTCTTCTTTTTGAGTTTAAAGAAACCAAGCGCGGAGTCGAGGTCCGAGCAAGCAATACAGATCGATAAGTCTCTAGAAACAGCGGGAATAGAGCGCCTCACGCTGGCCTGCATTGATCGGGGTATGATTTCGTGTGTGAGTCCTTGTACCCAGGACTCCCACGTGATAAGCACTTTGCTGATAGAGAGCTCCTATAGCGCATCAGAGTGCTATCGAGGGGGAAGTGGATAGTCTGGAGCATTGGGGCGGGATGGAGTGACGGCCGCTTCTAGGAGTAAACAGTGGTGTCATGGCAAAATTAGCAGTGCGGGAACGCAGTGTCGGAACGCATTGCTAATTTTTGTTTACAAAACCTAAATTCTCTATTATTTTTAACTTTTGTTAACCAGTGCGGGAACGGCGTTCCCACGCGTTCCCACACCATGACACCACTGGGAGTAAATCCTCCTCTCCCCAATGAATTGTATCACCCGAATGTCTTTCTCAAGGGGCGTGCAAGTCTCTCAGTCTGGGTTAAACACTATTGCTTGCTTGCTTGCTTCGTTTTACAGGTAATTTTTTTATAGTTTTTGTTTTTAATCCATATAAGTTAACAAGTAGTATAATATTAGGTATATACCTACTATTTACCTATTAAGTAGGTACATATTTATCACATAGTATATATTTTGATCTCGACCCCCGTAAGAAAATAATTTTATACTCTTACTGAATCGCTTCCCCTCTCGAAAATGTCACCGCACGCCACTGGCATTACCGAAATGAAAATTAAAATGAAGAACTAAAATTAAAAAAATGAAAGCACGTAGGAGGTGGAGTGATGATGTGGGGCTGTATGTTGTCTGCAGGAGTACGTAACACGCATTTTATTGACGGTAATATGAGCCAATACATGTATTTGGATATGCCAAGACAGCATCTCACTGCTAGTGCTCAAAAATTATATATCAATGATAATTACCAACTTCATCAGGACATCAATTCAAAAGATATGTTATATCGTTTTCGTACTTTAAAATTAGGTATCGATGATAATTAGGGGAAAGGCGGGCAAAAAGGGGTAGCTGCCTAAAACGGGGTACCCCTTTTTTTTCAATATCACTCGGTCCATCTATACGACGTTAATGAAATTATATTATAGACGCCTGTTTACGGCTTCTGTCATAAAGCGGATATAATTAGCTGTTAGTCGATTGTTGTAAACAGTACATGTGCGTTTTTAGTTAACCAAGTTATAATATCGACCGAAAAATAATCCATCGTTAGTATTACTAAACCAATCTATTATTGAAGTTATACTTCTTTAGGCGCGATTGAGATTGAGGGTGAATTTATATTGATCTGCGCGCATGCGCACACCGATAGTATGGTATTAGTCGTTATACGGGCTCTGATTGGGTGTTGAAATGATCTGTCAATAATAAATAATTGTTCAATATGAAGGTAAACAAATGTATAATATATTAGTTTTATTGTTGTGAGGACAGAAACAAAAAAGTTTATAATTGTAGTGACATTTAAATAGTTTTTAAAAGCAACAGGTACGTAATAATTGTAAATGTATCATAGGTACCTACCTATTTGAACCTACCAAAATGCATAGTATGTAATACTTTTATTTACATAATTTGATTACCATCAAAATTTCTATCAATGTTCACCTAATATATTGTTTTCTTACTCTATGTTTTGTTGTATTTTTTCAATTCTAAATCATTTAAATTCAAAATCAAAATAATTTAATTTAATTCAAAAATGTCAAAAGCTTAATCGGTTTAGTTAGTCGATCTTCGCACATATTGACATATTGCCTCCGTGGCGAAGCGTTTAAGGCAAATGAACCCCAATATACCAACCGCGCTGATAGCTGGTTCGAATCCCAATAAAAACTTTTATTTTTTTATTTTTTTTTATACATTTTATGATTGTAAGTATATTTATTATATAATTTTATTTTCAGAAAATACGTATTTAGTTAAAAAAATTTCCGACAATTAATATTCAGAAATCATTTGTGGCATTTTTAATGTATTTGTGTGTTTTATTCTTTTATTATTTTAATTTTTGGCACTGTTTTAATAAAAATGTTTGAGAAGTAGTAAGTATAAATTAGTTTAATATTTAAATAAAATATAAATAAAAAGGATATTAATTTCGTTTAAATCATATAATAGAAGTATAACTTCTTACGTGCGTACAAAGTACACACACATTCTTTTTTAATATCATTACTTCCAACTAACAGTGAAAGTGTTCTAGAGTATTTATTTGCCATTATGTTGAAAAATAAAAACTTGCGATAATTTAAACAGGTCATAATCTCAAAATCTGCTCTTTGGGCAAAATGGGGTAGCAATAGGTAGGGTAAAATAAGGTACCCTTTTAACCATACCTATTGGTAGTCGTTACTCTTTTTACCATACCAAGTAAGATAGCCGACGATCAAACCAAATCACAGAAGAGTAAAAAATCGCAATTGAAAAAAACTAAAAAAGTAGAGTCAGATTCAGAAGGCGAAGGTAATGACACCGACTGGTTCTTCGGAAACTTTTATTCAAGTTCCACAGAAGGATGAATAAGCTGATCCAGTTGCCATAAATGGGCTGAAAATTCATGTGCAAGTGTTGAAGATGAGGATGATGAAGCAGTACTTATATGCGAATTTTGTCAATAGGTTTTCCTTGGTTTCAATTTGGTACCCAATTTTACCCTATACGACGGACATAATGGGGTAATTTACATTAGTGTTTTTCACATAATAAAAAAATCTTTTACTTTTTTTAACTTTAAATTATATTAATAAATAGTTACTACTATGACAATGATATTTGTCTTATTATTAGACCTTAAAAGTTACATATTCTTTTTAAATCCCAAATTAAACCTAAGTACCCCATTTTGCCCGCCTTTCCCCTACCAGTTTTATCAGGACATTGATCCAAAACATCTGTTATATCGTGTTCATACTTGGTTGCTTTATAAGTGCTGAAATGTCATTAAAACACCAGCCCAGTCACCAGATTTGAATGTTATTGAAAATTTCTGACATTAAAAAATAAAGTAAATAGTACCTACCCCAACCGTAACTGATAATGAAGAAGGGCCTATAAAATATTAGCAATCATAGTTCACTGCCTTTTGTTTTATATTCTTATTTAAAATTATTATTAACCTTTCCGGAACCGTGCTATAAAAACTTACGCTGCAGGCCGTGCGGGGCAACTATGTTACCCCACTAAAATACTTCAATAATTCATTTAAATTTTAAATTATTGTTTGGAAAGTTATATAATAAGGCACTAGTAACTGAAATAATTTGTTTTTATTATTAAAAAGATTTACATTTTTTTTTATTTTTACCTGTAATTACAATTTGATTTTATTCCTGATTTTTACAGTCAGGGCATAAAAATGTTTTACTTTCTTCTCGATGTATGGTACAAATTGGTTTTCTGCATGTACTACATGATATTTGAGTCTTTCTATCACGTGCCCTGACACAAAAGCTGCATCTTCGACTTGTAATTGTTGAATGTCTCTGGCAGGGGTTTCTGGCACTGTGTGCCCCGAGGAGTTAATTTCAATTTTAGTATAAAATTTAAATTATATTTGATAATTTTTATAAAAAAACGATTTAGTAATATATTTTCTAAGATTACCTGGAGGGATAAAAAAATAAAAATATTTTGAAAAGTTATAAAGACAAAACCGCATCTGGGGTAACCAAGTAGCCCCGCACGGCCACAGAAAGGTTAATATTCTTATTTAAAAGTTTGCTTTATCATTTTAGCTGACATCAAAATCATATATAAAATAATTCAAGGTTTACTGTTATTTAAGTATGGTATATTTAAAACCCAAAACATAGCTTAAGCTATTTTAAAAGAGGTAACTTACTAAAGTTACTAAAAGTAACTTACTTTCAACTCTCAGTATGTAATTATTTTTTATACCCCAGGCTGTGGGTGAAAAAACGTGATATAATTCAGGAATTTTTGAAACCTGTCAGATGTTGTAAAGGACGATGCCAGTAATAACTTCTACTAAAATGTAACCAAAAATATTGTGCGCTTTTTTTTTTAATTGCGATTTTCATTTGTTAAATTTGCAATTTTTATTGATTTTTAATTTTGTAGCTTAGGAAATTGATTTTAGAGAAAAACTTTTTAATAGAAAGTTGTAGTAAATTAAAAAACCTACAATTTGAACTATGGTAAGTTTAATTTTGTTAATTGGTTATTGCAAAACAGCCTGCGAAAGGTCCAAAATGGCCGTTTTTTACAATTGCATTATTTATTGTACAAATAATTTTTTTTATTTTTTAAAGCTTTAAAATGAAGATCTTTCAATTCCAAACATAAAAAATAATTGTAAGGCCAGATTAACGAATTTGTTGCTTAGATATTATCAATTGTTTATCCCAAGAGGTCAAATGTCGAAGGCTATAACTTTTTGAAAAAAAATCGTAGAAAGTTGGTGAAACATCCAATCTCCTTCTAAAGAGTTATATTTTCATATTCTCATGTAAATAAATGCGTAAAACATTTTTAAACCTCTAATTTTTGGATTTGAAAATAAGGGGGTCAAATTTTGTTATAAACATTTAGAGCTGAAGCGGCCCTGTACATCCTATAAGTTTTTAACTTACATATTATTGTTGCTGAAGATGAAACGAAGATTTATAAAAAAATAAAAAATTTCTACGACCAACTGAAGCCGAGATAATTTTTGGGTTTGAAAATAAGGGGGCAAATTTCGTTATAAACGTTTAGAGCTAAAGCGGCCCTGTATATCCTATGAGTTTTTAACTTACAGATTATTGTTGCTAATGACGAAACGAAGATTTATAAAAAAATTTAAATTTTCTAGAACCAACTGAAGCCGAGATAATTGTTTTTTTTTTCTTAAATCATAGTGCCCTCATTTATAACAATTAAGAAATTATTTTACAGTCATTGACTAAAGAAAGACCTATATTATCTTAAAATAAAAATTATTATAAAATATAATTACATTTAATTATTAAAAATTATTATTTAAATCGGTGCTTTTACAAGCGGCCGAATTTTGCAAATCGCCCGGCTCGCTTCAAATCCGCGCGCTCGGAAAATTTTTACGTAACTTGTATTAAATTTTGACAGAAAACAATTTAATAATATTACCATTATAATATACAGTCTATTTACCACTGTATTTGTTTTTCTTGATAAACTTTTATATGTGAAATCCAAAAAGAATAGTCACTACAAGAAGAAAATGTTTTATATTGTATATTATAGTAAGAAGTAACATTATTATTATTATATTTATATAACAATGAAAAAATTAAAAATATAGTTATATATTTCATATATATGTATCATTTTTGTAATATTATTTCTTCAGAAATGAAATTGCACATATAAAAGTTTATCAAGAAAAACAAATACAGTGGTAAATAGACTGTATATTATAATGGTAATATTATTAAATTGTTTTCTGTCAAAATTTAATACAAGTTACGTAAAAATTTTCCGACCGCGCGGATTTGAAGCAAGCCGGGCGATTTGCAAAATTCGGCCGCTCGCAAAAGCACCGATTTTAAAAATAATTTTTAATAATTAAATGTAATTATATTTTATAATAATTTTTATTTTAAGATAATATAAGTCATTCTTTAGTCAATGACTGTAAAATAATTTCTTAATTGTTATAAATAAAGGCACTACGACTTAAGAAAAAAAAAACAATTATCTCGGCTTCAGTTGGTTGTAGAAAAATTTTTTTTTTATAAATCTTCGTTTTGTCTTCAGCAACAATAATCTGTAAGTTAGAAATAGGCTATTGATTATGTACTATAGAAAGGAACTACAACGTTAACGGGGTTTTATTATTTCATATGGTCAATGAATCTCTATATATGAAAAAACCGCGGAGTGCTACCATTTAAAGGGGTGCGTTTTTGAGAAATGGGTGAATTAGTCCCTGGGCACAGGTTACATAAGGGTGAGTTCTATGCACTTTTGGTACAAACACGTCTACATAAAAATTGTTCCCGGTTAAATTTCCTATCTAAATATAACTTTTTAAAGTCAAACGTACTTTTTTTACAAAAATATATTCAAAAGAAAAAGCACAAAGAAACCCAAAAGAAAAAAATTTTGTTTTATGTCCCATAACTTTTGTCCGCGGGGATATAGGTATAGACATTGCTTCACAGAAAAAAAACTTACATATTTTCTCTTTAAAATGATGTTCGGTAGAGGTCATTAGGATTTACAGTTTTCGAAATATGATTTTTCAAAATTCGCCACTCACAGCAATTTTGGGCAATTTTCCTTGTTATTTCGCAAATATTGTTCTGTAACTTTTTCCTACGTGACTTTAGACATATGCAATGGTACATGTAAGAGGAATAGAAATCAATTACCTTTAAAATGTTCTATTGTATAATGTTATACCACTTCTTTTAAAGAGGTTATCTTTTTCAAGACTTTATACTTTTAACGAGTTTTTATATTTTTTACGATTATTTTTTAAATTTCCCATTATAACTTTTTTTTCTACATTTAGGTATATATTATATAATAAACAAAGAAAGCTCTTTCTGTTTACTTTAAAATGGTGTATTATAAAAAATTATAGGATTATTTTTGAATAAGATAATATGCTTTTTCAAAATGTAATAAGTACTTGCAACGATTTTTGATTATAGGATTATTTTTTTAAATTCCTCATTATAACTTTTTTATGTGATTGTGTGTTATGATTGAATCTTATTTTTTATAGGTAATACTTTGGATCCACTTGACTCGGCCGGGCAAACTTCAAAATATGGATTAATTCCAATATTTATTGTCAAAGCACTTGCACCACAAGCTTTGCTGCTTGAAAAAAAATAGCTTGTAAATGTACCAAAGAGTGTACAAAAACTGCGGTTGTAGGAAGATAGGAATTAGTTGTTCAATATTCTGCAAAGGGTGCATGTGCATGGGTACTAATTGTGGGAACTCTAAGATAACTGAGGTGTCAGAGGAAGATATTGAAGCTAATGCTAACGAAGAGATGGACTTTGATTTTGAAAATTTTTTAAATGTCAACGTTTAAATAATTTTAACTGAAGTGATGTTTTCTAAGACTAATGTTTATGTAATTTTTGTAAAAGAAATAATTTTAAATAATACAGGTACAAAAATATCAAAGATGAATCACTCGGTTTCCATTACATATTATTTAAATATAGATGATACACCATTTTAAAGAACAGAAAGTAAGCCCTCTTTATTGAGCAATATATTATAGTATATTCATGAACAAGAAAAAAAAGTTATAATGAGAAATTTCAAAAATAATCTTAAAAAAATGTAGAGAATAATATTTTTTTATATTGGGTATTATATAATATATACAATATAATATATATAATATATATATAATTATATAATATATAATATATAATATATTATACATATATAATAATATTTTATTTTTATATTATATTATAAAAAATCATTAAAAGTATAAAACTTTGAAAAACCATAATCTCTTTACAAAAAAGTCGTACAACGTTATACAGTAGACCATTTTAAAGGTAATTGATTTCTATTCCTATTACGTGTACCATTGCATATACCTAAAGTTACGTAAAAAAAAATTACAGAACAATATTTGCGAAATAACAAGAAAATTGCCCAAAATTGCTGTGAGTGGCGAACTGTGAAAAATCATATTTCGAAAACTATAAATCCTAATTACTTCTACTAAACAACATTTTAAAGAAGAAATATGTAGGCTTTTTTTCTGTAAAGCAATGTCTATACCTATATCTTCGTGGACAAAAGTTATGTGACAACAAACAAAATTTCTTTCTTTTGGGTTTCTTTGTGCTTTTTCTTTTGAATATATTTTTGTAAAAAAAAGTATCATTGACTTTAAAAAGTGATATTTATATAGAAAATTTAACCAGGAACAATTTTTATGTAGCTATGTTTGTACCAAAAGTGCATAGAACTCACCCTAATATAACCTGTGCCCAGGGACTAATTCACCCATTTCTCAAAAACGCACCCCTATAAATGGTAGCACTCCGCGGTTTTTTTATATATAGATGTCCATTGACCATATGAAATAATAAAACCCCGTTAACGTTGTAGTTCCTTTTAGCTATCTTATTTTGAATATAATCAATAGCCTAAAACTCATAGGATGTACAGCGCCGCTTCAGCTCTAAATGTTTATAACGAAATTTGCCCCCTTATTTTCAAACCCAAAAATTAGAGGTTTAAAAATGTTTTACGCATTTATTTACATCAGAATATGAAAGTATAACTCTTTAGAAGGAAACTAGATGTTTCACCAGCTCTATACGATATTTTTTCAAAAAGTTATAGCCTTCGACATTTGACCTCTTGGGATAAACAATTTATAATATCTAAGCAACAAATTCGTTAATCTGGCTTTACAATTTTTTTTACGTTTGGAATTGAAAGATTTAAAGTGATTAAATAAATTAATTAATGAAATTAATAAATAATAAATTAATTAAATGGAAGATTAAAAATAAATTTAAATTAATAATTAATTAAAAATTAATCATTTTAAAGCTTTAAAAAATAAAAAAAAATTATTTGTACAATAAATAATGCAATTGTAAAAAACGGCCATTTTGGACATTTCGCAGGCTGTTTTGCAATAACCAATTAACAAAATTAAACATACCATAGCTCAAATTGTAGGTTTTTTAATTTACTACAACTTTCTATTAAAAAGTTTTTTTCTAAAATCAATATCCTAAGCTACAAAATTAAAAATCAATAAAAATTGCAAATTTAACAAATGAAAATCGCAATTAAGAAAAAAGCGCACAATATTTTTGGTTACATTTTAGTAGAAGTTATTCCTGGCATCGTCCTTTACAACACCTGATAGGTTTCAAAAATTCCTGAATTATATCCTGAAATCGACCTATTTTTCACCCACAGCCTGGGGTATTAATAAATATTGAGCTACTGACACAAGACACAAGTAGCCACTGCATCATTTCAGAATTTAAGCTGTGAGTCACTCTAGGTGTTGTAGTAATCAGAATCAGTTATTGTTCATAAAATAGGACTTTTCAACGCTTCTCATTTGTATTGTTGATAAAATAGGACTTTTCAACGCTTCTCATTTGTTTGAATATTAATTTATTTACATAAAAATTAAAATTCCATCATGTTTTGTCTAACAGCTGATTGTGATTTGTCACTACATATTTTTCGACCAATCAAAATTTCAGTTTGAGCAAACTGACCTTGAATTAGAGAATTTGAACAAACTCAGGATGTGACGTCACTGTCACTTTTAGTTTGCTCAAACCAGTTTGATCAAATTATTTGATGGTGAGACGCGGCCTTTAGTATAATAAATTCAATCAATATTTTTTTTCTTGTAAAACCTGCATTATCGACAGGAGCGTACTATTCCAGTCCGTCAGGTGCTTAGTTAGATTGTACAAATTTGTATATAGGGGTTATAGGTTTTTTAATTAAATTGGGTTATACATACTTATATGTTTTATTATCCTACCTTTCTAGTAACTATATAAGGTATTAGTTAAGTGCAGCAGTATAAGTCACTCGGCGAAATATTTATTCAATATTTCCTTGGGCCCTCCAATCGTTCTTATTAGGTTTGTTCGTAGAACGATCAGCAACCGTTGCCAACCGTCAGACGCAAGCGTGTTCGTAGTCTACGAACTCGAACTGTTAACTGCGCAGCGCTAACTGTTAACTGCGCATGCGTCTGATGGTTGGCAACGGTTGCTGATCGATTGGATCGTACTACGAACAAACCTATTAATATCTTCTCTGCCAGTTAGTAGTTCTCTTTCTTTGTATTCTTCTATTTTAATTCATTTTCTTTAATATATAATTTCTTTCGGTAGATACTGTCCTAGGGCGTGCAAATTTGGCCTAACCCTATCCTGAATCCCACTTATCAAGTCTCTTAAATTTCCAGCTAGCCTAGCTTCATCATATTTCAGTATCTGGTCAAACTGTCCATTAATCCCACCGTAATTTGTAACATTGGCTATGTTATATTCGTAACAGTAGGTATCTAAAAAGTTTAAGGGATTAATTTTCATTAAAGTTCAATTTTGTAATCTTCTTCTTCTTTGGGTGCCGTCTTCTTAGTGAAGGTTGGCGATGACTTCTGCAAAGTCTTCTCTATTTTGGGCTTTTCTTATTAGACTTTGAAAGTCTAATCCTGTTCATTCTTTGATGTTGCGCAGCCAGGTCATTTGTCGTCTACCCGGACCGCGTCTTCCTTCTATTTTCCCTTCCATAATAAGTTGAAGGAAGTTATACCTGTCGTGTCTAAATATGTGTCCAAGATAAGATGTTTTACGTCTCTTGAGAATTTCTGTGAGTTCACGTTCTCTACTCATACTCCTTAAAACTTCTTCATTTATAACGCGGTCGGTCCATGGAATTTTCAGCATACGACGAAATACCCACTTCTCAAAGCTCTCTAAACGTCGTAACGAGCTGACTGTTAACGTCCAAGCTTCCACGCCGTGCAACAGTACACTATATACATAACACTTTATCATGCGGTATCGTAGGGACAGATCAAGATTGCGGGCAGTGAGTAACTGTCGCATCTTTAAGAAGGTGTTTCTTGCCTGTTCTATTCTACATTTAATCTCTTGTTCTTGGTCTAAGGTTTCATGTATCCAACATCCTAGGTACGTAAACTTTTTCACTTCTTCAACGAGATTGTTGTTGACTAGGATGTTTATAACTGGTGTGTGCTTTTTTTGAAATTACCATTGTTTTAGTTTTTTTTACATTCACCTTGAGACCATATAGTTCTCCTTCTCGCACTACTTTGGTTAACAGAATTTGTAGTTCTTCTTCACTGCCAGCAATCAGTACTGTATCATCGGCGTACCTGATGTTGTTCACAATTTTTCCATTGACTTTTATGCCTTCTTGTGCTTCATCTAGAGCTCGTGCAAAAATTTCCTGTGAGTACAAGTTGAATAATAATGGTGATAATATACAACCTTGTTTAACTCCTCTTTGGATGCTTTTGGTTTCAGTATCACCCATTTCGGTTCTAACAGAGGCGTTTTGATTCCAGTAGAGTTCACGTATTGTATTAATGTCGTTTGGATCCAGGTTCTTTTTTTGCAAGAATCCCATTAGCTGATCATGTTTGACTTTGTCAAAAGCCTTTTCATAGTCTATAAAGCACAAGTACATCTTTTTGTTGATCCCGACACTTTTGCATGAGAACAATGAAACTGAACAAAGCCTCTCGAGTCTCGAGTGCCCATACCGTTTCGAAAGCCAAATTGTTCCGGACCCATATCTTCTTCGCATTTTTTGTAAATTCTGTTATGGATAATTTTTAGAAATAGTTTCAGAATATGGGGCATGAGACTTATTAATCGAAAGTCGTTACATTTTTTTGATTTAGGTATAGGTACAAACGTAGACGTTAACCATTCTTGTGGAATTGTACCAGTCTTGTATATACTATTGAAGAGTCTTGACAATAGTTCTAAATTGTCTTCTTCCAAAAGTTGTATAATTTTACTATGGACGTAGTCAGGTCCAGAGGCTTTTCCGATTTTCATATTTTTTAAGGCGTATTTTATTTCTGATGTTAAGATGGGCAAGTCGTTATTTTCGATGTTTGTTTGTCTATCAATGTTTATTGTTCTATTGTCTGAGAATAGGTTTTGTATCTATGTTCGCCATTCAACGCTTATTTCTTCTATTGTGTCAGGACTATATCATCCGTGCTTGTTATTGTGCCAGTCTGCCGAGCGTTTCTGATCTCACACATTTCTTTAATTTTCTTATGGAGAAGTCTATCATCATGTTTATTCCCACATAACAATGATGTTCGCATCATGTTCTAAGCATATACTACCAACATTCGTCGGAGTATATTCTTTTTAGTATATGTGTAGTACAAGCATAGCATCTACCTTAAAAAACATTATAAATTTAATGTTCTTTGCATATACTTCAAAGTATATTCTCGTACCGAATATACTAAGTATATTCGTGTACGTAGGATCTCGGAATATTCGTAAAAGTTTATTCTTAGAATATACCTTTATCGAATATTCTTAACACATACTTATAAGTACATTCTTAACACATACTTATAAGTAGATACTTTTAAAATATCTTAAAAATAATTTGTATGTATAGGAAGTATAATATTAGCCTTATAGATTATCAACTTCGTTATTTTTTAGAATACATAATTAATAAAATTTATGTATGTAGGTAGTATTGGACGAATTTCATTTCAAAATTGTTGTAGGGTAAAAAAGTTTAAACATTAATTGTATTAACGTTTACATATATACTATTAAAAATTCGTTTTCATAATTGAAATGACTTTACCATTTCGAGTTTATCATGAATCATTAGTATTTTTACATCCTTGGAATTTGAATTTAGGTACATTCAATTCAATAGGCCATTTCGCAGAACCAAAACGTGCCAAACTGCACAACCAAAGCAACCAAAGGCTTTGGCGTTGCCAACCGTCGAGTAAGCTTTTTCCGTCAACTTACCTTAAAAATTCCCACTTTTATAAAAAAAAAACTTCCCTCCTGTTTACAAAATCTGAGAAGATATGTTGAATTATTTTCAAATATTTTGATTTTTTCTTAATATTTTACAATTTGGACTGGAACAATAATTCCCTTTTGAGTTAACTTTTTCCCTTTATCACCTTTTATGTTGAAAATTCCCGCAAAAAGGGAAATTTCTCTCCGTTTGGCAACACTGACCACCGATTTTGTTATTCCACAATACATTCATAACCCCCCCCCTCCACCCTAAACATATTCTGACCATTTCTATTCTTACCTGAATGGATCAGGGATAGGAAAAACCGTAAAATATGAAAAATAATTATACAGGCATTATTTCATTATTTGTATCATCTATGGATCTATGCAGTATGCAGTGTTAAGGATGAAGGCGAATGATGTAGTACTAGGACTAAAGAACATACATAATATGTTTATTTTGTTTGCGGTGCTTCAAAATACATATAATCTATTTTGATAACTCAATATTACTTAAATAGGTAAGTACATATAAGTATTATATAAATTTTAGTTACTTATTATGCATAGTTTAGTTTAGCTAAATATTATATAATGATTTATATAAATAACTAAAATTTATAAATATGTACTTACTTTTTAAGTAATATTGTAGAATGTAGGTACTAACTACATTCTCATTTGCAATTAAAATATGTAAATAGATATTTGGTAGAACCAGTAGAACCTAAGATGAGATTAGGTGATGCTGAAAACATACTTCTAAGCAATATAGCACTTGATAGCACTTTCTTAGAATATTCTTAAAAATATAATATTCTTCCCATACAAAGATGTGCGGTAGTACGTTCTTAGTATATAAATAGAAGGTTTATAGCACTTCGCCTTGGAATATTCTAAAAAGTACCTTCTTGGTATAAACTAAAAAGATGTGCGGTAGTATGTTCTAAGTATACACATAGAAGGTTTATAGCACGTCCTTGGAATGTTCTAAAAAGAACATTCTTGGTATATACTGAAAAGAAGTGCGGTAGTACATTCTAAGTATATACATAGAACGTTTAAGTACTGTAATGTAGTATATACTCAGTATCTGCTCTGCACATTCGCAATGGTAATTACGCACATTCTCAGTATATACTTTTTCTGAAAAGTATGTTCTATGAATCTACTAAGAACATGAAATTGTTATGTGGGTTCTGTAGGTCTTCTATCTCTTCGCAAGTTTCTGCAAGCCACTTTTCTTTTGCTTCCACTATCATTTTTCTTATTAATCTTTGTATTTCTTTATATTTATTCCAGTCTTTGTTCTTGTGTATATTCATAATACTGTTTAGAAGATTAACTCCATACGCAGAGGAAATAATAGGCGACTACCAAAGCGGATTCAGACCGGGAAGGTCGACTATAGACCAGATCTTCGTCCTACGCCAGGTGTTGGAAAAAAAACTGGGAATTCAACCGCGATGTACACCAAATCTTCGTGGATTTCAAGCAAGCTTACGATTCTGTTAGCAGAGAAGCATTGTGGGAGACTATGGTAGAAATGGGAGTACCTGGAAAACTGGTACGATTAGCAAAGGTGAGCACGGAGAACGCTTCCGCACGAATCAGAGTTGGCAGCAACACGTCGGAGGAATTCCTCATTGACACCGGACTTAGACAAGGAGATCCTCTCGCCCTCCTGCTGTTTAACTTCGCACTGGAACATGCAGTAAGGAAAGCTCAGCCACAACTGACAAACGGATTTGCCGCCCAAGGATCAAAAATACTATTAGCCTTTGCGGATGACGTGGACACAATTGCACAATCCACCAGAGATGCAAAAGAAGTTTTCACCCTATTCGAGAACGGAGCCAAGGAAGTTGGTCTTAAGGTCAACGAGGACAAGACCAAGTACATGGTGGTTACGAAGAACCCAAGACCAAGGGTTAGACAAAACGTAACAATTAATGAATACAATTTTGAAGTCGTCAAAGAATTGAAGTACTTGCGAGCGATCATAACATCTGAAAATAACTATGAAAAGGACGTGGCAGCCAGGATTATTGCAGGAAACAGGGCATATTACTCGTTAAGGACCATACTTAAATCAAAAATACTCTCAAGACCAGCAAAAATAAGAGTATATAAGACAATAATTCGTCCCACAATAACGTATGGAAGCGAAACCTGGACTCTGAATCAGCGGGAAACAACAAAATTACTGGTACTTGAAAGAAAGATACTGCGGACTATCTATGGGCCTTGCAGAGAAGAGACAACAGGAGAATGGAGAAGAAGACACAATGATGAACTCCAGACAATATACGGAGATGAAAACATAGTACGCTACATTAAATCAAACAGAATACGATGGGCGGGTCACGTACTAAGATCAAGTGACGAAAGACTTCTAAACGCCACATTCTGGGAAAGGCCCGATGGAAAAAGGTCAGTTGGTCGCCCAAGAAAGAGATGGAAGGACGCAGTAGCCAGCGATCTACGCAAAATGGGAGTACAGCAATGGGAAATAGCTGCTCAGGACCGACAACAATGGAGGGAAATAGTAAACGCGGCCAAGACTCACATAGAGTTGTAGAGCCAAATGATGATGATGATTTGTTCTTGTGTTGTCGTCTCACATTCCCCATTTCTAATATTTCATTAGTTATCCATGGTTTCTTGCCTCTTTGATTTGTGGGTTTAAGGTGGTCTTCAGCTTTTAGAAATACAGTCTTAAGTTCTCTCCATATTTGGTTTAAGTCGTCGGATTCTTCTGATAAATCAGTTTTCTTTTGTCTGTTTTTAAGTTCTCGACATTCGTGGCTAAGTTCTTGTGATATCTTCTGTTTTGTTTCTACGTTCTTGAGTAAGCTCATGTCTGATGTCTGTTCTCTCTTCTTTCTTTTGATGCTTTTTAATGCATTTTTAAATTCAGCGACAAGCAAGGTATGGTCGGAAGGAACATCTGCACCGGGGTTTTGCGCTTTGTATGCTATTTCGGTATCTCTGGTTGATCATGATGTAATCTATTTGGTTTCTGACGCAATTTTTATCATTGTCTTGTGGCGATTTCCATGTGTATAGTTTGCGCGCAGGTAATTTGAACCATGTAGGTATTCATAATAGTAATATTCTGTTCTTGACAAAATTGAAACAGCCTATCGCCTCTTTCATTTCGCTGACCTAATCCATGTTCTCCAATGATATTCTCAGATCTACCTTTTCCCACTTTCGCATTGAGGTCTCCCATTATGTATTATAGTTATTTCGTGCTTTTTTGTAAGCTGCATCAATCCTTGTAGGTCTCCGTAGAACTCTTCTATTTCAGTGTCGGGTTTATCAGTTGTTGGAGCATATACCTGTATGATATTGATGTCGATTGGAATTCCATGTAATTGTAGAAGTAACATACGATCCGAGTGGTAGATCACATTTTTATTGCATTTTTCTATACCTTTGCTTACTATGATACCAACGCCATTCCAGTGCTGTCTTTGATTGTTACCTGAGTAGTATATTGTCTTGTTGTCAAGTTTCATTGTTCCTGAATTAGGCCACCTCATCTCACTGATGCCAAGAATACTAATGTCAAGTCTATTCATTTCTTGGATGGTGTTGTGGATTTTGCCGGCTTCAAACATACTGTTGACATTCCAGGTTCCAATTTGTATTGTTAGTCTATTTTTAATCCACTTTCGGGTGGGTCCTAGCTTTCTTCGCGGGGATTCTTAGCACCCCCTGACCATCTAAGGTCTGCCACGGACTGGGGGCCAATTGTACGATTGTGCTTTACATGGTCATTATTCTAGGGAAATCTGACGATCTTTAATGTAGTGGTTTCCCGTTGCCTTCTACATCCTTATGCCGTTGACCATAATATAGGTTCATCCGCCTTTGGGGCCGATTTCTCAACCCCAGGACAAAAAAGTGCCCTACCACTTACTAACTCATCCGCCCGAAGCCGTTGGTCAGTTAGTGGGGGATTGCTTGTACCGGCAATCATTCGGTAAGTGAGAATGTAGTAGAGAGGAATATAGTGACCCGTCTGCCCTCGGAAACCTAATAGCCATTCGGGGTCGGAAGAACAAGAGTTAGTCAAGAGAGGCTGATAGGAAAGATTAAAGACATTTCACTCAAGGCAAGTTGAAAAAAGAGTGAAATGTGAAGGTCCTTATGACGCGCCAGGTGCGCTTCATAAGCGTATGAGTATTAATACACTTTGTGTTCCCGCTCATACCTCGGGGTGTTGACTACAGACTGTATGGCTCGTCCAGCATGCCATAGCATGAAGGGTAGAGTGCATGTCATTTTTTTTACAATGTAAACACCTCAACTCCATGGACTGACCCCCATGAATTTTGTAATCAATATTTTAAAATTTTGATGGATACAGGATCAGAGATTTTATTAAATAATCAAGATGTCATAAAAAGGTTAAATTTAGAAGATTCATGTTTTGAGATTCCTAAGTTAAGTAGGTGCAAATAATAAAACGATTACTCATGTTAATAAAAGTATTGTTGGTCATATTAAGTTAATCAAGGAAGATTATGTTATTCAACTGATTGTCAATGATAAGATGAAATATGATATTATGATTGGATCGGATATGTTAGACAAGATGGGTATGGTGATAAATTATGAGAAAGGATTGGTACAAGTATAAGATGAGTATGTGAAATTTGAGGAAGAAGTGGACATATAAAAGGATATAATGTGTTATATGAAGATGTTGAAGGTGATGTATGTAAAGGTAGTATGAATATAATTGAGGAAGAAATAATATCTAGGAAAGAGTGGATAGGAGAAGGGAAAAATATTGTTAAAGTTAAAATTGTTAAATATGTTGTAACAAAAATAAGAAAACTTCTGTTGGAGTGAAAGTAAAAAGAAAGATATACTCCAACAGAAGTAAGGAAAAAAAAAGAAGAAAAGAAAAGACTAAGGTAACTAGTTGGGGCCTCTTATGAAAATAAAAATGAAGGGGCTTCAGCGGTTGAGCCGAAGTAGGAAAAATAAAAAATACTACTTTGCAGTTGTCAAGTCCTTTGTACTTAAAGGACGTAAGTATTTGTAATGAAATAATACTCGATGTAAAATACTTTATTTTAAAGAATTATGCACATGGTTTCCATTTTCTATCGCAGTATTAAGTATGTGACCGCTGTCGTTCAGATGACAGTAGTACCAACCTACATTCATGGTTAAGGGAGTTTTACACGAACATAACACCTCCTCCCTTGACCATGAATTACAAAAGTTAACTAGAAGTAAAAGTACTTACAAATTCAGTCTGGTAACAGGTTTCCTTACTCTAGTGGAACGCCTTAAAATGGGTTCCTCAGTTTCAGTTTGAGCCCCAGGTACACTATTCGAACTTTCCATATTGTTTGAAATTTCGGATTCATCAGTAATCACTTCGGTAGGTGGTGGTGAGACACTGTGCTCTGGAATTGATGCCTCCCTCGGAATCAAATTGTGAGTAATGGTATCCGGAATGTAACATGTTGGATTATTTTGAGATGGAGTATATTCCCCAATTTGCCGTATTTGGTCTACATGACGTTTCCATGTTCTACCATCATCTAACTGAATTAAATAATGCAATAACCCTAATCTGAGTACAATAATGCCAAATTGCCATTTAGAATGAAAATAATCCCTCACGGAAACCCTAGTTCCTATATCAAAGTTTCTTAGACTCATATCAGTATAGGTAACTCTATCACTACATGAAGGTTTAAGTAAATCTAATCTATTCCTTATTTGTCTTCCTAACATAAGTTCTGAGGGACTTTTACCTGTAACTGTATGTGGGCTTCTGCGGTATTGCATAAGTAGCTTACATAATTCAAACTCCCTGTCATTTCCCTCACTTCGCATAGCCCTTAAACATTTTTTTTTAGTATTTGGACATATCTCTCTCCCTGTCCATTAGTTGCAGGATGGTAGGGTGCAGTAAATTTTTGTGTAATTCCATTATCTTTCATAAAAGTTCTAAACTCATGAGAGTCAAATTGTCTACCATTGTCTGTAACAAAAACTTTAGGAATACCAAAAGTTGTAAAAATTTTTCGGCAAATTTCAATAGTAGTTTTTGTAGTAGTATTTTTTGTAAAATGAATTTCAGGCCATTTACTGAAGGAATCTACCAATATAAAATAATAACCTCCATTGAAAGGTCCAGCGTAATCAGCATGCACTCGTTCAAAACAAAATTTTGGTGGCTCCCATATATGAGAATTATCTTTAATTGGGTTGTTCTTGTGCTTATTGCACTCTAAACAATTTTTACAAAGTGACTCAATATCCTGGTCTATGTGAGGCCACCAGCAATAACTACGAGCTAAAGATTTCATTCTAACTATTCCAAAATGTGCAGTATGTAATTCTGTCAAAATTTTATTTCTCAATTTAGTAGGTATAACTACTCTTTGTCCTCTCATAATAACATCAGATTGTAATGAAAATTCAGCTTGATTTATATTGAAGCTAAATCGTTTATCAACAGGTTTTCCTGTTTTTAACCCAACAAGTAATTTTTTTAAGGTATGATCATTTTTTGTATGAAAAGCTAGATCTCTAATATTTGTAGGCAAAGTTTCAATTTGATTTATTTCAAAAATATCTGGCTCATCATGTGTGAAATTTTGTTCTGATTTTATAGGTAGACGTGAAAGTGCGTCAGCATTGAGATGAGAATCTGTATTTTTGTAACGAATGTCATAATTCAAACCTTGTAAGAAAATTGCATAATGTTGCATTCTTGTTGCACTTAAAACTGGTAGGCTTTTATCAGGTGCAAAAATTTGAACTAACGGTTTATGATCAGTGAGCAAAGTAAATTTCCTAGCACATAAATAATTGTAAAATTTTTTTTACTCCAAAAATTATGCTGTAAGCTTCTTTGTCTATTTGTGAGTACCTTTGCTGTGTAGTAGTAAGAGTTTGAGAAGCAAACTGTAAGGGTCTCTCTGTACCATCTGAAAAGATATGTGAAAGTACTGCACCTACCCCATAGGGTGATGCATCAGTTGCTAGGACTAATGGTAAATTTGGGTCATAGTGACATAAAACATTTCTAGAACAAATGAGTTTTTTTGCTTTGTCAAACGCAGTTTGACAAGTATTCGACCATTTAAAATTGACATTCTTTTTAAGTAAATTATTTAATGGTTGTAAAATTGTAGAAGTATCTTTTAAAAAACGTCTGTAATAATTAATTAGGCCACAGAAACTCCGAACTTGAGTTCTGTTTGTAGGTATTGGAGCATTTGCAATTGCAGTTACCTTATCTGCACTAGTAGACACACCCGTTTTACTCATCTTATATCCACAGTAGTCAATCTCGTCTTTGAAAAATTCGCTTTTATCCAAATTTATATGTAAATTATGTTCAGATAATTTCTTTAAAACATGTTCAAGTCTTTGTAAATGTAAGGTATTATTTGGAGCTGTAATTCTTATATCATCCTGAAATATTGAAATACCATCTATTCCTTGTAGCATTTGCTCCATTAAACGTTGCCATTTGGCAGGAGCACTAGCAATTCCAAACATTAATCGATTTGGTTGAAATAAACCTTTATGGGTGTTTAATGTAAGTAAATGTTTCATTTCATCTTTTATTGGCAAGTGTAAGTAAGCTTTCGTAATATCTATTTTTGTATATTTGTCCCCACCTGCTAATTGGGAAAGTAGGTCATCTGGTGTAGGTAAAGGGTATTCATCCACTTCAATGCAAGGGTTTAATGTGATTTTAAAATCACCACAAATGCGTATGTCCCCATTTTGTTTAACTACAGGAACAATAGGAGTTGCCCAGTCCGAAAATGCTACTTTCTTTAAGACTCCCTGATTTACTAAGGACTCTAATTCTGCCTCAACTTTAGGGCGTAATGCAAAAGCTACAGGACGGGCCTTACAAAATTTTGCTTTAGTACCAGGTTTTAGATAAATTTCAGCCTCTAACCCTTTTATTTCACCAACTGACTTTTCAAATAAATGTTTATATTTATCTAACAAAGTTGCAATTTCAAAATTTTCATGTAGAATTGTATTTACCTGATGTAAATTGATTTCCAGAGCATGTATCCACTCTCGACCAACCAGTGAGTAGCCATCACCATCCACCACATACAACTTTAGAGTGTGCTTTAATTCCTGGTGCTCAACCTCCACTGAAACTAAACCTAAAACATTCAAATTATTTTTGCAGTATGTAGTTAATTTAACATCCGATTTTTGTAATTGTAATGCAGGAAAATATTTTTCAAATATATTTTTATTTATGATTGTAACAGCAGCGCCAGAATCAATTTCAAAATTTAAAATATTACCATTCACTTTTAAATTTATAAAAAATTTATCTTTGCAATTTCCAGCATTTACTTCTAAGACCTCTTGAGCAGAGTTTACTGAATTTACTTGCCTGTGTGAATTTTGTTGTGCCTTTAAACAAACTTTTTGAATGTGTCCGACGTTTTTACAAAAGTTACAGATTAAATGCTTTTTATTACATTTATCGGCTAAATGCGAGGTGTCTCCGCATCTATAACAAGCCCTATTACGGTTATTTGACATTGTAAAAGTATTATTAGGAGAGCTACTATGATTATTTACTGTATTATTATCATTAAATTTACTAGTGTTTGTATTTTTATGAAAACTTTTTGCTTTCGCATTTAAAACATTTATACTAGCCTGATTGTAATTATTGTTGTGAGAAAATTGATTACTATCCTTTTCTGAAGTTTCCATGCTTGCTGCAATTTCTACGGCTCGGTCCAAGTCCAATCCCTTTGTTTCTAATAGTCTGGCTTGAATCCTCTTTGACTGTAAACCAAAAACAAACTGATTTCGTATAGCACTTTTTAAATATGTGGAAAAGTTGCAGTTTATGGCAAGTTTCTGTAGAGAATGTAGGTATTCTTGTATACTTTCGCCTTCTGCTTGTCTTTTTGATTGAAACCTAAATATTTCAGCAATTTCAAGTGGTGCAGGGTTGTAAAAATTATCCATTAACTTAACTGTATCCTCATATGACTTGTCTTCAGGGACCTCTGGAGCTAGTTTATCGCACAGTGTATCGTATGCTTCCGACCCCATGTAATGTAGTAAATAGGGCAATTTCATTTCCTCTGGAATTTTAAAAACTTTGTATGCTCCTTCCAGCCGTTTTACCCACCTGGACCATTTTGTAGCTGTCTGGTTAAAAGGTTCAACGGAAAACTGGAATGTAGAAACTTGTGTAGACATTACTGGAGCTGTAGCAGGTGCAACTATCGCAGTTGTAGTCGAGGAACTCGTGTTTGTACCGGCTGTAGTTGGAACGTTGTAGTTGATGTAGTGTCTGTAATATTTGTATCCCATCCTCGTCGCCAAATGTCAAGTCCTTTGTACTTAAAGGACGTAAGTATTTGTAATGAAATAATACTCGATGTAAAATACTTTATTTTAAAGAATTATGCACATGGTTTCCATTTTCTATCGCAGTATTAAGTATGTGACCGCTGTCGTTCAGATGACAGTAGTACCAACCTACATTCATGGTTAAGGGAGTTTTACACGAACATAACAGCAGTAGTACTGAAGAAAGGGGAATTAGAAGGGATAATAAGTAGACGTGGGAAGAGACAGAGGCAAACTGAATAGAGTTGGCTAGCTATAGATGCAAGAGAGCAACTTGACACTCAAGGATGGATACGGCTCGTTTGCATGCCTGTCGAAGAACAGTAGCTCTATGTAGATAGTAATAATGACTAAAATATGAAATAATAAAATAAGAATAATGTACTGAAGAGGAATGAAGATGAATAATTTCTAAAGACGAACAAGATAAATAAATCTAACAAATCATGGGCGCCATGAAAATGATCTTCGATCATTCTCCCAGGTATCTTATACTGCTGTCAGATATTAAATATATCAAACCTGTAATAATGAACATAAAGGAATAATAAAAATAAATGATATACAAAATAAATAAACATATTTATTAAAAATAACTACCAGATTTTTAACAATCTCTGAGTTAAGCAAGTTCATATTATGCTGTGACTCTAAAATGACATAAGTTATACAAGAAGATATATATATTTTAAAGATAACAACAATAATGTTATCTGTTACAAACTTAAATATAAGTACCTCTTACTAACATATAGGGTACAAAATTACATAAGTCTTCTACCAAATGGTTATAGTACGCCTGCTACGTACAACTAAAGGAAACCGACGAAGATGAAAATAATACAAATAAATAGGCCCAAGCCTCACTAAGAGAAAATACAATACTGAATAAAGCAAAATTAAATATACAAATGAATAAACGTTATAGAAGTGAAGTTAAGAAAAATACCGACAAAATGACCTAAATTAACCGAGCAAATGCAATGAAATAAAGTAACGACGAAGTAACCGAACAAACGAAATAAAGCGAATAAATACAATATTTGGGAAACAAGCAAGTAATGTTACAAAATAAATTTACCCGAATTACATAAACCAATATCAAAGCAATAATAAAGTATTAAAAACCTAATTTTCTCTAGGCTTATTCCTGTGCACAAGAAGTTACCGTAGATACAAAGTTTGGGAACCAAATAATCTAATATACAAATACATATGTCAAAAAAAAACAGAGGTAACCTAAATCTGGAAAAAAAAACATAGTGTATTTAACAGATAGTCTGAAATATAAAAAAAACCAATAGTTACTAAAACTCCTCACTAAATGTTCCCAAACGAGGTTGCGGTTGCATCCTAGAAAATGAGCATCACTATGATGCACCTCCATGCCCCCCCGTAGGCCCAGGTGGCAGGACGAAAAGGAGCTGGAATGTCCCCCAAAAAGCTTGTTCCCAAAACATACTCCCAGTTTGACTTGGCGGTAGCTGCAATAAGGTCAAGGTGGCTTCCCTAGGTAGTCAAGGTGGGTACGACATCACATGAGGGTTAGTTATCTTCCAAATGGCTAAAAACATATACTTCGTTTGATTTCTCATATAAACCGGTAAACAAAAGTAAAGAGAAGAAGAAATAATCGAGGAAAACTTTTTAGAAGCAATAACATAAAAAAAACAACCATTAAAAATGGAACAAAAACTAATCTCAGGTAACCTTGAACTATTTTGAGTTTGAAAACATGAACAAATAATGGCATTGCATTTGAAATAGGAATATAAAATATGACTTATCTGAAATAACATGAGATTAAGATAGTAATAGCCATCTACATACATTTTATATACCTTAATGAAATGGTATTGAACCAGACAAAGATAGTTACATGACAATTTATAGATATATTGGACATGAAAATTTATAGATATATTGGATGTTCAATCGGTTTAAAACGTACAGAGAAATGGTAATTATTTCCAATATTAATTTGAGGACTTCAAAAATGTTTGGTTATGTAAAACCAAAAACCCCATTAATATAAAGATCGATATAAAGATAATATAAAGATCGAAATAATCTACATCCTTCACCTAAGGGACTGGCTAAGAACATTTAACAATGAACCAACTATTTCATATATTCAAGGTTAACTAAAAAACATTAGTAGAAAAAACGATTTACCGGTTAATTTTTTATTCCTCTTCCACTGATGGTACTCCCATCCTTACTCCAGGAAACCCGTACTCCAGGAAACAAGTGGTGGTAACTTTTTACTATACTTCCAAACTTAGTTGAAATAAAAATTAATTTCGAAGAAATTAACCGCCATTTACGGTACTAACCACCAACACCAACCTGTCAACCTCGCAGCCACCGGCCAAGTGCCTCTCATTCCTCCCACAGTCAGCGAGGAAAACGTCAAACTCTCACGGAACACGAATTAAACGACAAGGAACGGTTCAACAACTATGTTCCGTACAGTGTGACGTCACATGAGAAGTCCTTTACGATAAATTAAAGAATTTAAATGGGAGGTCAAGAGAAAATAATTATTTTTTTAAAAATAATTACAGCGCTAAAAATGATAATATAACGGGTGGACCGTTACAATCCCCTCCTACTCGGGAAAAAAATTTTTTAACCAAAAAAAATTTTTTTTTTTTTTAAACTTCAAAATATTAACAACTAAATTTACAATAGTCTAACAATCCACGTTGATTCGCAAGATTACTTCTAAATATAAACTAATGGTCAAGGAAAAATAAATCAATACATGACTCAAACTCATACTAAAATGTTACTATGTTACTCTCTGCTACCAAATATTAACATATATTGCTCAAAAGTCAAAACAAAACTAAATATTGTACTTAAGTTCATAATAATAACTGAGTGTCGAATTGGGCACTAAAACCAAAATTGAACTATCCATGGACATCAGATTTATAAAGGGTATATCCAAGAACGGAACAACCAGGAAAAGGTGTGAGCCAATTCGAACCATATCAAAAGTAAATGTACCAAAGTGAATAAAAAAAATCAGTAACTAAAATAGGTAAAGAATTGAACACTTTATCCAAAACTGAACTAACAATGGACACCAGATTCATAATAGTATATCCAGAGAAGAACAATCAGGAAGATTTATGGAACAATTCTCACTAATGTCAAATAATACCAATAATAAACATACCAAAGGAATCCAAAACTCAATAACCAAAATAAATGTGGAATCGGACACTTAATCCAAAGTCGAACTATCAGTGGACACCAGATTCATAAAAGGCATATCCAAAGAAGAACGACCAGGCAAATGTATGGACCAATTCACACCAATAGTAAACCACATAACAGATCAGGTCTACGTACACCCACATCCGGTAATACGAACCTATCCAACTAAATACACAAAATAAATGAAGAATCGGACACTTATCCAGAATCGGACTATCAATGGACACCAGATTTATATAGGAGTATATCCAAAGAAGAACGATCAGGCAAATTTATGGACCAATTCTTACTAATACTAAATAAACTAAATTATTGGATCCAATGGTAACTAATACTGAACAA
The DNA here is from genome assembly GCF_917563875.1 of Diabrotica virgifera virgifera. NCBI lineage: Eukaryota > Metazoa > Arthropoda > Insecta > Coleoptera > Chrysomelidae > Diabrotica > Diabrotica virgifera. The sequence goes on from NC_065443.1 coordinate 176,522,461, forward strand.
AATAAATAAATTAGGTCTACATACACCCTCATCCGGTAATATGAACCTATCCAAACTAAGTAATCAAAATAAGTCACAAAAAAAAATTACCAACAGACTAAGTAACAGAGATGTAACCAAACTAAATCACAAGTAAGATAAATACCTAAGGTATATTGACTAAAATATAGAAACTACCTGAACTTAATTTGTGCTGGTATTCGCGAACTATAGCATGTTGCTACAACAGATGTATGAGAATAGCCAGACACAGATAAAGTACTAATAATGTAAGAATAAGTAAGAAAGGAAAAAGAATAAATGGTGAACTTACCAATTCTATGGCACCATGATAAGTGATAGGAAAAAAAATTGACGAGAACGAGCACAATTTTAAATAAAACTGCAAATTCATGCGTTCTCACATACGTGGAATTATTCAGGAAATATTCCAGAATCTGAATAGCAACTAATGCCTAAGGAAAGAAGTGGGAATATACTCTGATGAACAACTCATTTGTCTAAACACTCCAAATACTGACTTAACAAACCTACTGCGTATAGGGATAGTCAACAACAAACATACTATGAAGTACGAGATAAAATATAAACTAAATACTTCCCTATCAAATTGTAAATATGTAACTGGAATAATTGGACTAATTAGACAAGAATAGTTAGGACATGCTGCAGGCATTTCCTGACCAGAAATATTATGATAGATAAACATCTGTCTACTCTGCAATGAAAGACATAGATTGCGAAATCGGATAGCAATGGCGCCTTGCTGAACTTCGAACCCACCTATTCACCAACTTTGAGCATCAACAGACTAAGTGGTTTCTAAGAAGAAATATGAAAGACTCAAAAATTCATACATACTTACATCAAAATTCCAAACTAATTCCAGAATCATACTGTGTAGGATAGAAGGATATAAATTATTATAAAGTGTTTAAGATATTGGAGACAAATAATGTTAATAGAGTAACCCAATAACAAATTAAAAACCACATATTTCCAATATGGCAAATTCAATAATAAGATATAAATATGATCAAAAAAAATTAGTAAGTAATCAAATATTCCAAATAATATAACACATAACCTGAAATAAGTAGTGCATAACATACAGTTCCATAATAATATCCATATTAAACAAGAGTACTTGCATGAGCTTACCTGTCCAAATAAGTATATAAATATATAATAATTCAACAACCCTACTAACTTAGGGGGTTAGGTGTGCAAAAACTAAACAAAAATACAAGTGAAGTTTTTATTAATTGGATAATCCTACTGACAGGATCAGCAATTAATAATATTGACTCATAATAATAATTAAAATGCACCATACCTAATAATAAAAAAAATAAACTCATACATAAAGTACTACATAATAATTAAATTAATAAGTAATAAATAAATGTCATCAAAACTAAGCCAAAGATGAAATCAAGCAATTTATGTGGGTACCTGCATTATCATATGATAAAAAAAACAATATTGGACTAAAAGTTATAACCATACTAAAGATTGAGCTAAGCTAAAGACAAACAGAAGAAGAGATTAGCTTGAACAACACTGTTAAGGTAATCTTCTTCTGAAGATTGTTCTATAACTTAATAGAAAAGTAGTATCAATGTTTCCTAACTAATAAAGAATTTATATTTGAATCTCAACCTAAAGTATCTGATTCATATAAGCATTATATTATGGTACCCACACTGATATAATATTATTACCAAAATTTAACAAAACTGGAATATGAGATGGATAGTGGAACTACTTAACTATACAATTTATCATTGTAATGTTTAACACTACCAATTAAAGAAAAATAATTTGGATGACCATCTGTAATCATCCGAACCATGCGAATTCAACGTATCATGTATAGAAGCTAATGTTCTGGACTGATATTGCTTTGTGGTGTGTGCCTGTCTTACCAAACAATCCAAATATCAAAAATAACAAATATAAAATATAATCTAAAGTTTGTAAGACAAAGATACATATGGAGAAAATATTAGCGACACACCAACAAATCAAAATGCCAGCAAAATATATAAATAATCAAATCAATAGCGTAAATAAAATACCTAAATACTGAAAATGATTTCTAGTTATGTATAAAATATAACCATACTAGAAAAAAATGTATGCATATATTCAACGATTAATTGTACGCGCAAACGTACTACCATTGGTAGAAGGAATAAAAATTTAACTAATAGAACATAATGTCAGTTATGTATACTCAATCTAAATACATAAATAAGTTTCCAATAAAAATACAAAATCCAAACTAACATATGAGCTGTACCACTAAAACTAAAAATGAGGTATCGAAATAAACTAATCAAAACCAAAAGCAGCATAAGTCTACCTGTTTAGTATTCGTAAAGTTTTAAAGACCAAAAATAAATCAGAAGTAACATGTATACAAAGATATCAAAAAGTTAATAAAACAGAAAATTCCAATAAAAGAAAATTGAACTAAAAGAACTACTGTCTTAGAACCATAAACGGTTGGCACCACGCATTGGGCAGCCAGTGTAACAAAAATAAGAAAACTTCTGTTGGAGTGAAAGTAAAAAGAAAGATATACTCCAGAAGTAAGGAAAAAAAAGAAGAAAAGAAAAGACTAAGGTAACTAGTTGGGGCCTCTTATGAAAATAAAAATGAAGGGGCTTCAGCGGTTGAGCCGAAGTAGGAAAAATAAAAAATACTACTTTGCAGTAGTACTGAAGAAAGGGGAATTAGAAGGGATAATAAGTAGACGTGGGAAGAGACAGAGGCAAACTGAATAGAGTTGGCTAGCTATAGATGCAAGAGAGCAACTTGACACTCAAGGATGGATACGGCTCGTTTGCATGCCTGTCGAAGAACAGTAGCTCTATGTAGATAGTAATAATGACTAAAATATGAAATAATAAAATAAGAATAATGTACTGAAGAGGAATGAAGATGAATAATTTCTAAAGACGAACAAGATAAATAAATCTAACAAATCATGGGCGCCATGAAAATGATCTTCGATCATTCTCCCAGGTATCTTATACTGCTGTCAGATATTAAATATATCAAACCTGTAATAATGAACATAAAGGAATAATAAAAATAAATGATATACAAAATAAATAAACATATTTATTAAAAATAACTACCAGATTTTTAACAATCTCTGAGTTAAGCAAGTTCATATTATGCTGTGACTCTAAAATGACATAAGTTATACAAGAAGATATATATATTTTAAAGATAACAACAATAATGTTATCTGTTACAAACTTAAATATAAGTACCTCTTACTAACATATAGGGTACAAAATTACATAAGTCTTCTACCAAATGGTTATAGTACGCCTGCTACGTACAACTAAAGGAAACCGACGAAGATGAAAATAATACAAATAAATAGGCCCAAGCCTCACTAAGAGAAAATACAATACTGAATAAAGCAAAATTAAATATACAAATGAATAAACGTTATAGAAGTGAAGTTAAGAAAAATACCGACAAAATGACCTAAATTAACCGAGCAAATGCAATGAAATAAAGTAACGACGAAGTAACCAAACAAACGAAATAAAGCGAATAAATACAATATTTGGGAAACAAGCAAGTAATGTTACAAAATAAATTTACCCGAATTACATAAACCAATATCAAAGCAATAATAAAGTATTAAAAACCTAATTTTCTCTAGGCTTATTCCTGTGCACAAGAAGTTACCGTAGATACAAAGTTTGGGAACCAAATAATCTAATATACAAATACATATGTCAAAAAAAAACAGAGGTAACCTAAATCTGAAAAAAAAAACATAGTGTATTTAACAGATAGTCTGAAATATAAAAAAAACCAATAGTTACTAAAACTCCTCACTAAATGTTCCCAAACGAGGTTGCGGTTGCATCCTAGAAAATGAGCATCACTATGATGCACCTCCATGCCCCCCCGTAGGCCCAGGTGGCAGGACGAAAAGGAGCTGGAATGTCCCCCAAAAAGCTTGTTCCCAAAACATACTCCCAGTTTGACTTGGCGGTAGCTGCAATAAGGTCAAGGTGGCTTCCCTAGGTAGTCAAGGTGGGTACGACATCACATGAGGGTTAGTTTTCTTCCAAATGGCTAAAAACATATACTTCGTTTGATTTCTCGGTAATTATTTAGTGTTGACTCACCGCTCCCACAAGTCTGACAACTGTATATATGGTATCTGCCTTACCTTCTTATCATTTTAAAATTAACAATTATCTGCGCTCGGCTTTAATTTTTGTATTTATCTCATTTAAAAATGTGAAATTTTCACATCAATTTCAAATTATGGCCGCCATTACAGTATGCGCAGATCGCTTACGTATGGATTGATGACAGTTTATTTCTGCAATGTTGCCTAATTTAAAATTTTTTATAATTTCTTGTGCAAAGACGGAAGGTGCTTTATTTTTTTTTAATTTTATTAATAATTAACAAAACACTCTACACTCTAATACCCGAAAGTTAGGTTTGGACCGAAGGGTTAGGTCTTCCTCCTTTGAGAAATTGTACTGTATAATACATAATATATTAATTTTTTAATTTTATTAATAATTAATATTATATTAATTGCAGACATAAACTGCATATTATATCAATTGCAGACATAAACATTGCAGAAATAAACTGTCATCAATCCATACGTAAGCGATCTGCGCATACTGTAATGGCGGCCATAATTTGAAATTGATGTGAAAATTTCACATTTTTAAATGAGATAAATACAAAAATTAAAGCCGAGCGCAGTTAATTGTTAATTTTAAAATGATAAGAAGGTAAGGCAGATACCATATATACAGTTGTCAGACTTGTGGGAGCGGTGAGTCAACACTAAATAATTACCGATTTCTCATATAAACCGGTAAACAAAAGTAAAGAGAAGAAGAAATAATCGAGGAAAACTTTTTAGAAGCAATAACATAAAAAAAACAACCATTAAAAATGGAACAAAAACTAATCTCAGGTAACCTTGAACTATTTTGAGTTTGAAAACATGAACAAATAATGGCATTGCATTTGAAATAGGAATATAAAATATGACTTATCTGAAATAACATGAGATTAAGATAGTAATAGCCATCTACATACATTTTATATACCTTAATGAAATGGTATTGAACCAGACAAAGATAGTTACATGACAATTTATAGATATATTGGACATGAAAATTTATAGATATATTGGATGTTCAATCGGTTTAAAACGTACAGAGAAATGGTAATTATTTCCAATATTAATTTGAGGACTTCAAAAATGTTTGGTTATGTAAAACCAAAAACCCCATTAATATAAAGATCGATATAAAGATAATATAAAGATCGAAATAATCTACATCCTTCACCTAAGGGACTGGCTAAGAACATTTAACAATGAACCAACTATTTCATATATTCAAGGTTAACTAAAAAACATTAGTAGAAAAAACGATTTACCGGTTAATTTTTTATTCCTCTTCCACTGATGGTACTCCCATCCTTACTCCAGGAAACAAGTGGTGGTAACTTTTTACTATACTTCCAAACTTAGTTGAAATAAAAATTAATTTCGAAGAAATTAACCGCCACTTACGGTACTAACCACCAACACCAACCTGTCAACCAAGGTTGCCAGGTCAAAAAATTAAAAATCACCAGACAATTGCTTAAAAAGTTGCCAGATTTTGCTAAAAATCACCAGATTGTTATGAGTATGCGCAGTAACGAAAAATGTGTTGCTGCACATAATATTGCGCATGCGCATACGCGTAACCATTCGAGAACGGTAATGTGAAGGGTTGGAACAATAATTAGAATACAAATGAAACAATTTTTTTTTGTAAAATATAATGTAAAATGTAGGTGTTCATTTTTATAAAAGGTACTGATAATCCCGACAATGTAGATTATTTAAAACTTAACGTTTTATGTCTTAAACTTGGCCTGACAGACGACCCTCGTCGAGCGGGGTGTTATACAAAATTGTTTTGTTGGAAACCTAGTAATTTTTGCTCATGCTAATTAATTCTTAATACAAATTAAAATTGAAAAAATAGTTCCTAAGAACCTTTGGGATTTTAGTTTAGTAGATGATCAAACCAACACAAAACGTGACAAAACTACAAAATATGAAGAACAGTAATCACTTAAAACTCTACAGCTGACACAAGAAAGATAAAACTGCTAAATTGATATGTTAATATTAACTGAACTGGTTTGTTTATAAAACTAAGACATAAATTATTGGAAGTGCATGAACACTTGCAAGAGTAGCGTAAACTTCGGGAAATCCCCGGTTGAGCACCACAGAGGCGGATCATTTTATATTACAAAATTAGACTTTTTGTATTATATGAATATTAGACAATTCTTAATAACGAATAAAAAACATATAATCGTACTTTTTAAATAAAAAAATATAATATAGATAAGGTCAAAAAATCACCAGATATTAACCTTCGGAGTACGGAGATTATTTGACTTACTTAGGCCCGGTCTTTTCACCTCCGAATAAATAGTTAACGGGAAGTTTATCTGACAGATAAAAAAAGTAGCGTCTTTTCACTCTGGAATAAAGTTATCCGGCAGATAAATTGACGTTAAATATCAAATATTTAACTGCCGAATAAAGTACCGAATAAGAAGTTATCTGGAAGATAAACTTTGATTTTCGTATATTTCATGGTTTCTGATTGCCACGAAACTAAAAATATAACCTAAAATCTTGTAGGTCTGATTGAATTTATTGCAAAAGTAAAATTTTGTTCTTTCTAAAAATTCTCAATCACAAATTTTATGTTATTTTGTTTTTATACATACCTACCTACTGTAATTTTTTAAGCCGAGTTATTAGATATTAAATTAAAGATGGGTTATAATTTGAAAAAATTATAATAGTTATGTATTATTGTATACCTACTCAACTATATTCATTTACAAAGGAAAACAAGTTGTAAAAAATAAAATAGTTTTTTATCCCATCTTGCATAAGTATCTATCTTAAAGTTACCCACTAGAATAATCTGTGAAACATGAAATTGGTAAAAGTTTTACCTCTAGTTTTGTTAAAAAATTGTTTAGTTTTCTCATTTTTAAAATAATGATTTCTTTGAATTGCCAAATATTTTATGATTCCAAAATGAAAGGTATTGATATAGTAACTAGAATTAAGTATGCTCCAAAACAGTAGATACCTACCTTGAAAAAAAAGCTGCAGAGTTAAGTATCCAAAACATACTGGGTGTATCATGAAATTCTCAAAATTTTCAATAAATCTATAGAATATAGGAAGACTGATTTTATATTCTGACAATTTCGTAATACTCCCTGGATATGTTTTAAATAGGTACCTTCTTACTAATCGCTACCTACATTCTAATACCACGTATGAAGATTTTTAGGTGAAACAAGTTAGAGGTTGATTCTGAGTATATTCCCAAGTACGAGGAAACATTATTTCTCGTACTTGTGATTAAAATCATTCAGTAAAGTGTGCGCAATATACTCAGAATCAACCTCTAACTCGTTTCACCTAAAAATCCTCATACGTGGTATTGAATGTAGGTAGCGTAATATTTTTTGTGCCAAATATAAATAATTCTGTATTATTGCTGTTTAAATTCAGATCATAGCAATGGGTTGTTACTTGGAGATTCTGATTGTCCACTGATGAGTCCAGAAATACATATCGCCCTTTTTGTATATGGTAGAAAACAAAACAATTAAATTGATTCAATTGTCCTATCTTACACTGAAGCAATATATTTATAACATAGAGAGAGAAATGAAAATGAAGACAATTTTGAAAATGAATTGCTAAGTATAGACCAGGAATAAGCTAAATTATTGAATTTACTGAAGATGTTTGATAACCTTATAAAAATTTTTGTGTTAAGCTTGTCATGCACGGGGATCTATACTAAAATATATCTCATATCACTCACTATAGTAACGAGTGAGGCTGCATACATGGAACTATAATGTATATTATGGTTCCGTTTATGCAGGCTCACTCATTATTATAGTGAGCACTATGAGATGTAATATATCTATTATAGTATACCTCCTGGTCAGTAACATGCTTTATGGGGAAATAGAAGGATCAATAATATACATGTATCATTTTTTTATTCTTTATTTAATTGTCCTTTGTATAATTTAATTTTTAAATTTAATAAATCAATGAATTTTTGTGTCTCTCTTCTGCCCTTTCATTTTCTCTAGCACGCTTGTGTTGTACCTTTTCGTCCTCTTTTTCTATCTGAAGCAATTGAGGTATGTTTAGTATTAGCGTTGTTCTTTCTTGTAATACATTCTCTAGTTTTTTATTGGTAGCTTACTACTGGAACTAGCTTTTTTCTTTAAGAACGCAGGATTGAATCTTCTAGATGTTTGTCATATCTGTAACTAATTTTTTTATTTAGAAAAGTGAAAGGTATCTACTAACAAATATTAAAATTAGGTTTTATTCTTGTTATTGGGATTCTTCAAGTTACCATGTAATGTAAATTATCCAATCTTTAAAAATATTGTGTTTTGATATACTTAGTTGGTTATTTCCCTAGTTTACTATTCAATATACCAGTTGGATGGATTATAAATCTGTAGCGTTTTGATGATGATTGATATGTCCATCTAGCCTAATTTTTCAGGAGAGCATTTTGAAAGTTTGAATCATGTTTTGCCAACCCAAAAACGAAAAGTAATCAACATAAGAAATCAAGTAATATATCAAGTTCTGGCCTACCTAATACAGTAGAACCCCGATTATCTGTGCTCCTCGGGACCGAAGGTGGCACTGATAATTGAAAAGCACGGATAATCTGAACATGTATTTCATATTATGTATAATACGTACGTATACACATACATAATATGTATGTGTATACATAGATATTATTATGTACCTACTATAAAGAGATAACAGAAAAAAATAAATCTTTCATTATGAGTCTCTCTTTCGTCATATAGAGTCAAGTGATTTAGGATGACGCTATTTTGATAAAACCTCAAAAATGCAACTTGAGTAATAGAAAGCCCACCCAGATAATCGGGGTTCTACTAAGTAAGTTAAAAGGGGACATAACTTTTATACAAAAGATATGTGGAACAAAGGGGTTTTTACCTTCATCATACACATACCAAACTCCACCATCTTGAAGAAATTTTACTAAATAGCATATCAAGCAAATAATCTCATTCTGGCTAAAATCGGACATAAAATCAAATTTTTGCCTTACCACTACAGAAATATAGTATTGAATTTAAATAAAAGTTTTCCCCACATTAACAAAATTTTACATCATTGAACAGTTAATAGATATTAATAATATAATATGTTAAAATTATTAATTATGTAAACAAAATTACCACTGCATCTGTTTCATTAGCTAGCTTGTCTTTATTTAAACTTGTCTTTGTCTTCTTTACATAAAAATCAACAGTTTTCCACTAATTTAAAATTTATTTACCTCTTGTTCAAGTTCTCCAGTAAACTTTTTCACCATAATCAATGTTTTCTTTCTAAAACAATATTGTTTGATTAAAATATGGAAATGTATTTCTAAACCTTATGACTATGACTTTATATACTTCTTATTTTAAGTTGTAATTCTTTGATTTACTTACATTTCCTTCTTCCAAAATGGAAATAAAATCGAGAAAATCATCTTGGTCTTGATTATGTGAATCTAATTATGTTAGGTTAAGTTAAAGCTGAAATTATAAAAATAAACACAAAAATCAGGTGTGTTCCGAATCCAAACTTACTTTTAAGCTTATCTACCGGATAACTAACTGGAACATAAATTGACGTGAAAAGACGGGTACATTTTATCTGGCGAATAAATATTTATCCTCCAGATAGCTAACTGCCAGATAAGAGCATATTTATTCGGAGGTGAAAAGACCGGGCCTTAGATTACGAAGATGGGTCAAGCGTGACCCATTCTCATTTTATTTATAAGGATGTTTTAAATAGTCAGTATTATTAAACGGTATCTTTAATTCAACAAAAAACAACAAAAATCCTAAATTATTGTATTTAAATTTTTTAAGATAGTTACTCATGGGCATATTCTAGTTCGCTCCGGCGGCCAGATTTTAATACCTTACAGAAAACGGGCATAGGTAAATTTGCTCCGGCCATATATTTGAATACAGTGGAACCTCGATAAGTCGGATTAATCGAGACTGCGGCCGATCCGAGTTAGCGAAAATCCGAGTTAACCGGAGAATATAGTAAAAATTAATAAAACACGGTATACTTACAGATAAACTCCATTATAATTGCAAAAACATGAAGTACATAAAATATGCACAATATGTACATCTAAATTAAGTACAGTTGTATACAGTATTGTTTATTTCTTGGTAAAAAACTTGGTCAAAGTGAAAAAATGTTTGTTTTGTCTGATGAAAATCGGTTCGGGTTAGCCGGACTTCCGGATATCGGAGGCCGACTTATCGGGGTTCCACTGTACGTATACCCCTAAAAAGAGACGGCTGCGATTTACGTGTACCTACAAACATATTGAAAATATTCTTCGAAATCCGAAGACCGGGTCAGGACTGACCCGGCATCATAGATGTTACGTAGAGGAAAAACTGTAATTTGCATGTTTACGAATTATATAGGAAAAAATAGATTGAAACAAATAAGGAGAACTTACGATCCATCGGATTTGTAAAAAAATTATTTCATAAAATATTAAAAAATAACTGAATTTCGGGTCACGCTTGACCCAGTCTTCGTACTCCGAAGGTTAAGCTTTTTAAAAAAGTTTTCACCATATCACCAAATGGGTTAGAAAATCACCAAATCTGGTGAATTTTAACCAGACCTGGCAACCTTGCTGTCAACCTCGCAGCCACCGGCCAAGTGCCTCTCACAGTGTTGCCAGGTCAAATTTATAAAAGTTACTAGATTTCACTGAAAAAAATCACTAGAATTTCACTAGATCACGCGCATGCGCAATAACATATAATTGTGCGCAGATGGCATAGGGCTTTCCTAAAATTTTCAGGGGATCTCCCTATTTTTGAATGATCCAGGTTAAAACGCAAAAAGACATTACAATCATGCTGAAGTAATTATTCCAAACAAATGTAATAGGCCTGGATCCCGCGTACCTACCAAAAAAAAGTTGATTAATAGCAAGCTGAAAATTTGTTAATAGCTTAATTAACGGTGTCTAGTCGGACAAACTTTGATGTTCGGGAACACTGGAATAGGAGAATTTTTAATTGTATAACAGTTTAAAATTTTGGAACGTCAGAGTAAGAAAACGCTCCATGTATGTTGTCGGACAGAACTTCCAATTATTGATTTGTTACTGTTTCATTAAACTCTCATGCAAAAATCAGACTGCTATTTATCACCAATATAATTCCTGTCATTTGACATGTTCTTCGTGTTTTATTAAAATGCCCAGTTGGTGATAATACCGCAGTCTGATTTTTGCATGAGAGTTTAATGAAATGATAAGAAATCAATTGGAGGTTCTGACCGACAAAATACATGGATCGTTTTCGTATCTAATATGACGTTCCAAATTTTTAACCTGTTCCACAATTAAAACTTCCCCTGTTCCAGTATTCTCATACATCAAAGTTTGTCCGACTAGACACCGTTAAGTTATTAACAAATTTTCAGCTTACTATAGTAATCAACTTTTTTTTGGTACACGAGATCCAAGCCTATAATTCAAAAATTTAATTGATAAATAAAGATCTTGCTAATACTGTGATTTTATCAAGGTCAGCCATTATGATGAAACATTTTATTTTGGGGAATAGCGGGAATCGGTAACTAGGAAATCAAGATCATAATATTTATTAAAAGTTCATTTTTCATCTGGCTGAAATAGATACCACTTGAGTATGGATTAAGTTTACAGTAAAAGAAAGCCGCACAACCATTATTTTTTATTTATGTAATTTTTCTTCTCTTGACACTTGAAACTATTGAGTTGAGGAGAGTGTCATAATCGTGAATTGACTCATCACTTTTAAGCACTGCCATGTTTATGTTAATTTTGGTATGTTATGATTAGGTTGCCATCACAAATTTCCGGGATTTTACTTTCTTTGTAAGTAATTTTTAAGCAATACAGGGAAGTATTAAATGAATTTTAATACAAACGTATTAAAAATACTACTGAAAATATATATTTTTTTGTTACAATGTAGCAAAAATATTCATTATAATGGAAATTTCCAAAAATCACTAGAATTGGGTCTATTTTGAAAAGTTATCACTATTTCACTAGATTGTTAAAAAATCACTAAATCTAGTGAAATTTCACTAGACCTGGTAACACTGGCCTCTCATTCCTCCCACAGTCAGCGAGGAAAACGTCAAACTCTCACGGAACACGAATTAAACGACAAGGAACGGTTCAACAACTATGTTCCGTACAGTGTGACGTCACATGAGAAGTCCTTTACGATAAATTAAAGAATTTAAATGGGAGGTCAAGAGAAAATAATTATTTTTTTAAAAATAATTACAGCGCTAAAAATGATAATATAACGGGTGGACCGTTACAATGTTTACAAAATAGAAGTTAGGAATATTCAAGATTTTAAACCGAAAATATATCCGATACCATATAGATACCGGAATAAGGTGAATAGAGAAGTACAAATGATGTTAGATAATGGTATAATAGAAAAGTGCAATTCGAGATTGGTAAACCCAATTGTCGTAGTGAAAAAGAGCAGTGGAGAATTAATACTTTGTTTAGATGCAAGAAATTTAAATAATGATACCATACCGCAATACGAGGCACCTGCTATAACAGAAACTATTTTCGGGAGAACAACGGGGGCAAAATATTATAGCAAAGTAGATTTGAGACATAGTTTTTGGTTAATTCCTTTAGCCCATGAATCCAGGGATTTTACAGCTTTCATGATTGATGGTGTTCTTTACAGATTTTGTGTTGTTCCTTATGGTTTGCAGAGTTCTTGTAGCGCTTTGGTTCGTGCTCTTCATAGTATTTTAGAAAAATATGACGAATTCATCCTTCACTACATTGACGATATTCTTATACTGTCAAAAGACGAACATTCACACCTAAAATACATTGAGATATTATTAAAAGAATTAGATTCAGCTGGTCTTAAAATTAATATAAAGAAATGTAAATTTTTCCAAGAATGTTGTAAAATGATTAGTTGGCAAAAGGTTAAAATTTTAAATGAAAAATTTAAATTTTCATTTAAGTAAAAATTATAAATTTTTCATTTGGGGCAAGTTTTTATGATTTTACCCAAGTCATATATAACAATTAAAATAATAAATATATTTGATGATTTTACACTGCCCAAGGCATTCAAATATGATAATGATAAATATCTTAATAATAGTGATGTTCAAGACAGATTGTGATTTAGAAGGTTGAATAGAAGAACAGTATTGGAGAGATTTTATGTTATGAAGGCACTTTGTAGTAATTAAATAGATTTAAGATGTAGTCCAGGGTTTTCTCAGGACACTCAAAGATCCAGGTAGCTGACTACTTTTTTAGTTATTGTAGACCTATAGGAAGAAAACCTACCTGTTTCCTGCCTAGAGTTCGCGTCCGGTTTTTAATTATTAACAATTTATTGCAAAAATCGCGATTTTTTTCGATTTTTTGCACCCTATTCAAAAGCTAAACAATTGATATAAAACTACAAAATTTAATTTTTTAGAACATTGAAAAACCTTCAAAATACCGATTTTTGAAAGTTAAATAGTTAGTTTGTTGCTTCACAAATTGCAAAATAAATGAAAATCGATATTTGTTAATAACTTTTACTAAATTTAACTTTCACAGAATTTTAGGGTTTCACCCAAAGTTGGTCATTTTGGTACTTAACAAACCCCCAAAATTTGAGACCGATCCATTAATTAGTTTAAAAGTGATTCAATTTGTTTATCCCAGAGACATTTATTTTGCCATAACATAAGACAGAAAATAATAAACATTGGGCAATTCTGAGTATGCCAAACGAAAGTAGAAGACTGATAATATCAAAATGTATTAAAAAAAGATGAAAAATTAATCAATATAATAAAAAATCCTAACGCCAAATTTTTGAAATTTTGTAGTTTATAAACATTTAGAATAACTTGACAAATATTATCCGTAGGAACAATCTTTTTATATATTCGAAAAGCTAGTATTTTAACACGAATTTTCATATAAAAAAATTTAGCATGGGTTCATTAGGGACAAAGTTCACCATTTGTTTTTTTTTAATTCACAGCTAATTTGTTTATAATAATTAAGGAATTTCACTGATGCCATTTTAATTAATGGGATTTGTATTTTTTGTTAAAACATTTGCATAAACATTGTATCTTCACAGCACCCTCTACGATTTTTCAAAATTGTAGTTCAAACGGTTACTAGGGGGAACCTACGAATCCACCGAGTTAAAATACCGAAAAAGCAATTTCAAACTAATACAATTTTCTGTATCTTCGGATCAACTCAATGGATTTTCATCTTTCTTTTTTAATTTGTATGTAATTTCTACGTACATTACAAATATGCAATTTGTTTATAAATTTATTAATTAATAATCAGTCTAATTTGTTTAAACAATTCTTGAAAAAATACTTTTTACAAAAATCTATTTTTTTAATCATAATAATAATCATAATACTTTATTCCCTGTGGGAGTTTTTTGTCAGTTCTTTTATCAGGCGCGGCCCCCTGCGAATGGGGATGCTTTCTGGGTATTCGTAGCGCCAATACCCAGAGAGTAGCAGGGATACTTGCCGTGGAACAAAAACTGACACCTGGCAGTAGGTATAAAATGCACACCCATTAATATGGAGAATATTGATTTATGTTTAGGATCGCTGCCTGGGGATCGCCAGGGCACGTCTGGAGCCGGCGCTGGACGTGACAGCATGCGGGACGTCGGTGGCAGGGTGTTGAGGAGGCGGGCCCCTGTCATACAATCAGCTACAGCCCAACCACAAGCGAGCCAAACAACAACAAGAGCTCCACCCGCCGAAGGTGCTGCGCTGGAACATCAGCCGGCGCTCACTCAAGCGGGACGACCGAGGCAGAGCATGAAATGGATTGTGTTTATTAACGAAAGCATTTTGCGCTTCTATTATAAGGTGACAAACCTCGGTCAAAAACGATCGGCTACAGACAACAGCTGTATGCCGAATTTTGCAGGGAGTACCCAGATATTCAAGTATCGGAGCAAAGATCAATACCGGGTAATCATAAGAAACAACCTTATCCCAGAAACTAGACGCAATACGATCAAAAGCGAAGTCGAACGGGAGATTAATAACCAAGAGCTAGTTTTAGATCAAGTCCCCAATGAAATCCTTGATGAGCAGATTCCTGAGATTCCCATACCAGAAACTCAACCTGACAATACACAGCAGGAAAACAACGAGTTGCGCGATAGTCTAGCAAACGAAATGGCTCGTGCCGTACAAGAGTTTAATGGAACAAATCCACTTAGCAGACCACCGCTACCACGAATAAACTCTTGTAAGAAACTAGGTGCGCTGTTACAAATTGTGAACACTGAAGTCCTACCCAATTATGTCGTAGAAGCCCACACATTGGAATATCTGCATATCCTAATCTACTGTGCAGCAACAGCAATTGCTAATGTAATGGGCTTTAAGATCAGAACACGACGGGGTACTAATAACGGAAGGACCGGTAACAGAATTGCACCCTGGGAAAAAAGACTTCTCGGAAAAATTGAATTACTGCGTAGGGATATTGGTCAAGTCACAGAATATATAAGAGGTGTAACAAGTAGGAAAGTCATTAAGAGAGCTGAAGAAATAATGCGGAGCACTGCAAGACACTCGAGATACGATCCAAAAAATAACACAGCCCAACAGTGTCTGGATACATTAAAACAAAAACTCTCCGTCTATTCAGGACGATTAAGAAGTATAAAGTTAGTAACAACCGAAAATGTGACAATGCACTTTTTGAGAACTCTGAGAAGGCGTTCTACCGAAAACTCAACTCCACCGTAGAAAGTGTCGACAAGTCTTACCCAAGCCAAGAAGAGATTCATGAGTTTTGGGGAAATCAACTTTAATGCTTAAATCTAATGCTAACTTTCTACACCAGCTGCTCTTAACAAGAATGCTGGCTGGATAGAAGATAAGACGCACAACTGTCACCACTACGTCACAGCTAACTACGAACCATTCACTAATGAAGAGGTCTCAAATATCATCAAAGAGCTTCATAACTGGAAATCTCCTGGACCAGACGGAGTTCAGAACTTCTGGCTTAAGAAGTTTTTTAGTATTCATGAGTGCTTATCAACATTAATTAATCATGTTATTTCTAACCCGCAGGAAATACCATCATTTCTAACTCAGGGAACCACTTACTTAATACAAGGATCAAAATAACACCCAAGATCCAGCCAAGTACTGCCCAATTACTTGTCTTCCAACTTTGTATAAATTGGTCACATCCTGTATAACCCGGCGTATCTACCAACACTGTGCTCTAAATAATATCATAGAGCCTCAATAGAAAGGATGCGCTAAGGGTTCTATGGGTTGTAAAGAACAACTTATCATCGACTCAGTCATTTCTAACCAGGCATTCACCAAAAAAGGAACCTCTTTATTGCCTTTATTGACTACAAAAAGGCCTTTGATTCAGTGCCGCATGAATGGCTTATAGATATATTAAGAATATACAAAGTCGATGATAACATAGTGACTTTTTTCATGCATATAATGACAAGTTGGAAGACTAAAATTTACCTCCAAATACCTGGTGAAAACAATATCGAAACGGAAAATATCGCAATCAACCGGGGTCTGTTTAAAGGAGACTCGCTGAGTCCATTGTGGTTCTGTTTGGCTATGAACCCCCTATCACAGCTATTACACTCCACTGACTCAGGTTTTAGCATTAAAAACAACAATACTGTAGTAGCGAAGATTAATCACGTGTTGTATATGGATGATTTGAAATTAATGGCTTCTACTCGAGACAATCTAGAACAGATGCTAAAAACAGTAGAAACATTCTCTAATGATATAAATATGCACTTTGGACTAGACAAGTGCCGCGTTTTAAATATAGTCAGAGGAAAGATACAGCCCGGTGGATTCGATATTCAAAATGGCCAGAACGTCGAGGCCATGGGTGAAAACGATATATACAAATATCTTGCAGTAAAGTAGGCGCGGAAAATGGGTAGCAGTTACGCTATTAACTAAATAAATCCCAATAAAATTTCATCAAATACCCCTAAATAAATCCCGTGTGCGACGCCGTCGATCGACTTAAGAACGATATCTCTCTGCTCACGCGCGAAAACCTCGGCGGTCGATTTTGTCGATCCGGATCCGAATCGGAACTTCAGTTTTGGTCAGACTCAGGGCGAACACGCTGTGTTTTTTTTTTCTAAGTGGCGTATTTGGACGAGATTTTGGATAAAATGGAGCAGATATATCACTAAAATCAAGGAACATTAAGACCATTTTTTTTGGAATAGCGATGATATCAAAACTCAATTTATCTTTGGTTTCTTTTCACATAAAAGAGGTTTAAGGCCAGCGTGTTTCGTCTTTCCAAGTAAGTAAACTGTTGATATATTTCTCATTATTTTTCGATGTAATGCATCATTGTAGTTAAGTTCATATATAATCCATATTATAATAATGATATTCATTTCCATTTACAAAGGAACAATCAATCAAGGCCACAGGGTTTTAGTGTTAAATTTAAATTCCAAATTGTAGCTCATATTATCCTTTAAATATTTGAAAAGAACATTGAAGGTCAAGTTTTTTCTAGTGTCCAAACCTAAATTCTAATATCTTTTACACCTTATTGTTACGCTTTTTACTTAAGTTTTTTTATCTGTGATTTATAAAAAGTTTTAACGAGTATCTATACAGCCTTCTGTCACGCCCATCTAATGCGCACGTCCCTGTCATGTCTGAATTGAAGTAAACTTCAGAAATTTTGACATGACATATGGATACCTAACCTACCTAATATTTGATGTTTTTGTTTGGGCCTGTTCAATATGTACTGCTACTGTTATTGAAATACATAATAACTAAATTTAATAAACTTTATTGTAGATTCCGCCACTTAGTCACTTAGTTACGTCGTCACATAGCAATTTAGTAACTTAATCACTTTGCATTCCTTTGCATAATTTATGTCACTTGAAGTATGTACCAGTAACTGTTAGCAACTTTGCCATGGTTTACCCATAGAGCTCGCTGTTTTGTTGGAGAAAACCAGTACCTGGGCCCGGATTACGTACACTCGATACGCATCGTATCCGCCATGTTTTACTGTAGCGCCTTATGGGAAAACATGGCGGATACGATGCGTATCGAGTGTACGTAATCCGGGCCCTGATTTCACAACATTTAGGATTTTTCAGTAGGACTTGCCCACCACAGCATCCAACCAGTTTATCGTGCCAAAAGGACTCTCCTATGGACTTCAACTTGCATTCTTAAATAGGAACTGTGGTGAAAGATAAGTTTGTTTACTTTTATTATTTATATATTTTGGGTAATCTATATTTTTTCCAGTGTAAACTGTTTGTATGCATACAATCGAGTGGAACTAGGTACATATTTTCGTGATAGATAGGGTTTTCAGGTCTTTGTTTTGTTCCATATTATAAATAGTAGGTTTTCCAATTAAATAAGTCTTGTTTAATAATAATCATAAATAATTGTAGCTTAAAATTTGATAGGGAATCGGGGGTAAAATTTTGTCGAGTTTTTTTTTTAATAGGGAATATGTCTAGTGGGTTTTTACATTGTATATTAAGAGTCTGACCAGCTCATTTATATAAATCAATTATATAATCATTAGTATTTTTGCTAGATGAGGTACTTAATTTTTGGTAACCGTAGCGTTCTTGTCGTGTACGTATCTCACTACTTAAAGGTTTAAACTCACTAAGGTACTTTTTAAAAAGACCCTTTATTAACTTTTACAAATATACTTCACTTTTAATTGATCGAAAATAACTGAAATTAATTACAATGATATTACTTTTATATAAAATCAAAATGCTGAATATAAAAGGTAAAACTGCTGATTGCGATCGCTGACCTCTGTGGTTATTGCACCATAATTTCTCCATCCCCTTGAGAAGTTTTGTGAGTGATGAACAAAACTGAAGGCGTTGGTTCCGGATCGGCTGCATCCTCTTCTTCTTCGTCTTCTTCCATTTTCTTCTGTTTCCATAACTCTCGTAATTTGTAAACCAGGAGAATGATAAGGGCAATTACCAAGAAATATATTGGTGGTGTCCACAGATGAGAATGGTCCATTGTTGTTAGGGACACGGGTTGGAGTCTTTCTTCTTCGGTTGAGAGTTTATGCAGTTCATCTAACTGGATTCTGTCTAACTTTAGAGGCTTCACTGTTGGATCTTCGTCTTGGAATTTAATTTTAATCTTTGGCAGGGTTAAAGGTTCTTCTTTTACTGCTGCTTTGGAGTTGATGTAAACTTCGTTGTTGGTTCTGAACTCGCATCCTGGGGGTAGTTCTATCAGGAATGTTCCTTCTAGTACTTCAATTTTGGAAGTAGAACAGTGGGTGGAAATTTTAGTAGCTTTTGGAAAAACAGCAATATAGTGGGCTTCAGATAATTTTTGGATAATTGTTGTGCTAATTGTGATCGGCACGTTTTGACATTGAGCGGCGTCGTTGGATAATTTTAGGATTTGATTTATGCAGTCATCGGTTTCTGTATTTTCTTGTGGGAACTTCTCTGGACAGATGAATTTCTTCGGTTCGCTTTTTCTGCATGGTAGGTCCATGTATTGGAAAAATTCCGAATTAGAAACTAAATATGGCCCAGGTGGGATAGTTATTGTATTGTTGATGGTGGGAAGTGAATATAAATGAAAATATGTAAATACTTTGGAATGAAGAATGGGGAAATGTAAGATAAAGACTAGAGAATGGTTGGAATAGTAACCATCTACTTCTACTATCTCGTAGTATTTCATCAGATCTTCTTCTTGGAGGTATGGTAGCTGAGAAGCTGGGTGATGTTCTAGCATCTTCTGGATGGTCCATCTGATTTCGTCTGGTTTTATAAGTCCATTGTGAAGAGTTTTGATTTTTGCAAACGTAATTGCTGTCTGTAAGTCATCTAATATTTGTATGATAGTTTGTAAGGCTAAATTCATCTGGTCTAGAACGTTTCGAACTTGCATGTAGTGGTTGAAATCAAAGACGAATTGGTTTAAATCCGTTCTGATTCTGTTGGTTTCTGCTGCTATTATCTCTTGATTGTGGGTTAGCAACGTTACTGTCTCATTATAGTTGTTCATTATTTTCTTATTAAGGCTTAATTGGTTGTTGATGTTGTTAATAATATTCTGTTGATTAAGTTCAAGTGTCTGAATTGCAGCATCATATCTTACTGCATCTTCTTGATCTAAGTTTCCTGATATGGATTTTATAATACTTCCTAAGCCATTGATAAGACCTCTTTTATTTCTGGTTGCTGGATAGATTGAGTCGAGTTTTTCTTGGGCTGTTTTGAGGAGATATTGCAATGTTTGGTCGAAGTTCTGCAGACTGTCGAAGTACGGTTGGCTGAGTCCATTTTCTATAGCTATGGTTGTAGTTTGATATTGAAATTCTAATGTTTCGATTTCTTGTGCTATTGGTTCTAATTGGAAATAGTGGATAAAATCGTGAGTGCTAGTTTGGATTCTGGCTTCTCCGATCTTAACAGGAAGGATCCCTGGATTGTCTCGAAGGTCCTGGATCTTCACTTCTTGGGCTGTTACTGAGATACATCTGTAAAGTATTTTTGGGGTTAGTTTTCATTGGTGGTTGATGTTTAATGTTCTTCTTGTGCACCGCAGTATCTTGGGTATCAATAGTAACAGGATTGTTATTTTTGACTAGTTTAGATGAAAATCTGGGGAGCAATTTGTTTCGTTTTACTGTTTTTCGAGTGTAGATTTTCGTGCTTGGTTTATATGTTATAGGTGAGTGTCGTTTTTCGTTCAATTTTTCGATATTTTTCTGTTTACTCTCTTGCAATTTCTTATTTATTTCTTTATACATCTCTTTTGTTTTCAATCTGTGCTCCTGTGTGTAATTATTTATAAGTGTTCTGTTAATGTCAATGTCGAATGGATCTTGGGCATCTATGTGACCATTGAGAACGTTGATGGGCTTCTGTTTGGTAGCTGAGTGGATAGAGTTGTTGTATGCCATAATGGCGTAAAGCATCTGGTCTTTTAATGTTAAGTGTTTTCTTTTTTTCTTTTAATATTCGAAGATGCTCTATGATTGTGGAGTGAAAGCGCTCGACCATTCCATTGGATTGCGGGTTATCAGGTGTTGTGTAGTGGATTAGAATCTTTTGAGTATCCACGAATTCTTGAACGAGTCCATTTTTAAATTCGGTTCCACTGTCCGAAATTATCATATGTGGTAGTCCATGATGTGTGATGAATAACAGGAATGCGTTTAAAATGTTGATAGCGTTTGATCCTTCTATTGGGTATGCTTGTCCGTATTTTGAAAATGCGTCGATGGAAAGGATGGTAAGGAATTTTTGTCCTGCTGCTTGGAATGTGTCTACGTGAACAATTTCCAGTGGTTTCGTTGGTGTTGGGGTTAACATAAACTTCGGTTTTTCGGGATTTCTGTCGTATTTGTTTGTTTGACAAGTATCGCAGAGATTAATATATTCTTCTATGTCCTTTTTCAACGTTGGCCAATAATAGTGTTTTCTGATTTGAATTTCTGTTTCGTTAATTCCTCTATGGTTTGTTTTTCCTTGATGATAGTCTTGTACGATGGTTTTCTGTCTCTCTGTACTGTTTATATCTTCTAAGAGGTTGTTGCATTTGACAAGATCAAATGCAGAATTCTTGAATGTTTCACGAAGTATGTTGCAGACAGTCTGGTAGAGTTCATCAGTTTCGAATAGGATGGCGTATTTCTTTTTTGTGTCAACGTAATTTTTGAAGTTGAAAATATCATTTTTCAGGTCGCTTTTGTCGAGTTGGACGTGCATTCTTTTCTTTGTTACGAAGCACTGTTCTGTTATGGGTTTTGCAGGATTGTAGTTTACCAATTTGAATATGATTTGATTGTTGTAACAGTTCTGTTGTAACAGAAAATAATGACTACACTGCAGAAATAAAAGTCAGAATCGAAAAAGCACGTTCTAATTTTATAAAAATGAAAAAGGTCCTATGTAGCAAAGATTTAACATTAGCTCTTAAAGTACGCCTAACAAAATGTTACGTCTACAGTGTTCTATACTATGGAGTGGAATCATGGACGTTAAATGTAGAGACAATGAGACGACTTAACGCCTTTGAAATGTGGACCTATAGAAAAATTATGAGGGTTTCCTGGGTAGATAGAGTTACAAACAATGAAGTACTGAGAAGAATAGGTAAAGAAAAGGAAGTTGAACTTACAATTAAAGAAAAGAAGCTACAGTATCTCGGACATGTGATGCGGGGCGAGAAGTATGGTATCCTACGACTCATAATGCAGGGAAAGATAAATTGCAGAAGAAGCATCGGAAGAAGACGAATTTCATGGTTGAAGAACCTGAGAGAGTGGTTTGGATGCAGCTCGAAACAACTATTTAGAGCTACTGCCTCAAAAATTAAAATAGCTATGATGATTGCCAACCTCCGTAGCGGAGATGGCACCTGAAGAAGAAGAAGAACAGTTCAATGGTCTTTCGCTGATTGGAATTCCGAGTATTGGGTTTTCTTCTGTAGAATGCTGGGTACCATCTGTATTGTTGCCTTGTTGATATAGAGAACTTGGCCGACTTTCAATTTTTTGATTTTGTTCCTGAAGAATTTCATCTATTACTTTCATTTCTTCTGCAGTTAGGCCGGATGTTTGTTTTTCTTTAATAATTTCTTCTAAGTCATCCATAGGAATTACTTCGTCTGGATCGCATACTGAACTTGGGTGGTTGACCATGGATATGTCGTCATCTTCTTTTCTGGATAATAGGCTGATTATTTCTTCCATGCGCTCATCAACGGTGTTCATTTCTTTAGTGTGGATTTCAATACGGGATAATGCATCAGCGTTGGTGTTGAATTTTCCTTTTTTGTATATGACTTCGTAGTCAAATTCTTCAAGTTTTAACCTCCATCTAACAAGTTTTGAGTTCGGATCTTTTAGAGAAAATAGCCATTGAAGTGGTCGATGATCGGAGAGGATTTTGAACTTTCTTCCAAATAAATAAGGTCGAAAATATTTAGTAGCCCATACGATTGCAAGCATTTCCTTTTCAATAGTGGAATATTTGAGCTCTGTTTCGTTCAGTGTTCGTGATGCATATGCGATGGGTTTATCTTGTTCTACAGGACCCTGTGACAGGATAGCACCTATAGCAAAGTTGCTTGCATCTGTGGTGAGGTTGAAAGGCTGCGTAAAATCCGGGTATTGTAAAAGTGGTTCGTTGGTTAGCAGGTTCTTGCAGATTTTGATACAGTTGAGGAATTTTTCAGTGTGTTCTATCTTGGCATCTTTCTTCAAACATGAGGTGAGAGGCTTTGTTATTTTTGCGAAATCCTTGATGAACTTCCTGTAATAGCCAAGTAGTCCGAGAAATCCTCTAATCTCTTTTGCTGTCCTTGGTATGGGATAGTCTATGATGGCTTTAATTTTGCTTGGATTTGGCTTTATTCCTTCAGGAGTTACGACATGACCCAAAAATTCGACTTCTTTTTTCAGAAATTCGCATTTATCTATCTGTATCTTGAACTTTGTTTCTCGTAGTCTCTCGAAGATTTTCTTAAGGTTGACCATGTGTTCCTGGAGTGAGGTTGAGTATACGATAATGTCATCCATGTATACTAAGCAGATGTCTCCTACAAATCCTTTAAGCACGTTGTCCATTATCCTCTGGAATGTAGCTGGTGCATTCTTCAATCCAAAAGGCATTCTGAGATATTCGTAGTGGCCATTTTCAACATTAAATGCTGTTTTCTGTATATCTTCCTCTGCCATTTCTATCTGGTGAAATCCACTGGCTAGATCAAGCGTGGAAAAATATTGACAGCGTCCTAGTTTATCGAGGATGTCCGTGATATTCGGGATTGGGTATCTATCGTCTATAGTCTTCTCATTCAACTTCCTGTAATCGACTACGATTCTCTGGTTTCTTCGCCACGACCCAGATTGGCGACGACCAGGGCGACTGACTTGGTCTGATGATGCCTTGGTCCAGCATTGATGTTATCTGCTTGTTAACTTCTTCTCGATGAACATGTGGATATCGATATGATTTTGTGAAAACTGGGACTTCATCTGTTGTTCTTATATGGTATTTTATTTGATTTGTAAATGTTAAAGTCTCATCAGGATTATGGAATATGTCTGCAAAATTTCTGCATAAACGTCTGATATGCATCTCCTCTTCTGGATTTAGATGATCTGTTCTGATGAGGGGATCAATGTCTATTAGTGTTTCTGTTTCCATAACAATGATGTCCGAAATATACAAATAATATTCATGAAGATCTATTGGATTGCTTTTAACAGGATCGGTGAGTGCTACTTGAATAGGTTCATCGGTGTTGTTGATCATTTCGGTCCAGGCTAGTTGATTGCAGGCTTCGCTGAGAGTTTCTCTTAAAATCGCCCCCTGTATTTCTTGTTTCGGTATAAGTATGGTGCCTTTTGTTTGTTTCACTGGAAGTCGTACTTGTGTGATTGTTCTGGGTTCTAATTGAATTGTATAAAACTGTGTCTTATTGGTTTCATAATAAAAGATAGGGAGATCTGAATGTGCCGTAGTTAGTGTGGATGCTGGGAAATTAAGATGTGCTTGTAGAAGTTTTAAGTTATCAAGGCCTATAAGACCATCAAATGTTTTATGAAATTTAAAAAGGTAAAATTTTAGATTAATATTAGAATTAAATTCAGGGAAGATGGGAATTTCGGCACAATATTCTTGTGAATGGTTTTGAAATATTGAACTGACTACAAACGGTTCGTGCTTGATGAAATTTTTATAAAATTTGGAAGCAATTTCGGGGTTAAAAAATGATTTGGTTGCCCCTGTATCAAGAAGAAGTTTGAGTGGGGGATTTTGGATTTTGATATACGGAAGTTCTTTTTGGTCTGAATAAGAATTGAGTTCGACTACGTTTCTTCGTTTTCCTCTTGGGGTTTTGGAAAATTTACATCTTCTTCCTCCTCGTATTGGGTATTCTGCTAGTCTTCTACGTGGTAGTCCTCCGAATATGTGTCCTGATTTGGGTAGTAATATGCCTGTTCTCCATAGTAGGCATTGGTGTCGTTTTCGTCTTGCTGTTCAATATTAAACAGCTCTTCTACGATGATATTTGGAGCGTATTGTTGCTGTGGCTGTGGTCTAAAATTTCTGAAGCTTTGTCCTCTGTTAAATCCTGTTTGGCGTGTGCTTACAGACATCGGTGTTGACTTGTATTGTTGCGGTGGTTTGCTTGCCCATGGGTTAGGTCTTGGAGGTTGTGTATTTGTTATGGTTTGTTGTTTTTGTGGTTGGAATCGAGCGGGTTGTATTGGCCATCTTGGATTAAATGTAGACTGTTGTGGTCGTGACGGTCCTAGATTATTTCCAAAAAATGGTTGATGTAACTGGGGCCTGGGCATGGGTTGTTGCCATTGTGGTGCTGTTACGAACTGCGGCTGTCTCTGGGGTTGTATGTGAGTAGTTTTATTTGGCAATGAGAAATTGGTTCTTTGTAAGTATCTGATATTGTTCTCTTCTTGGATAAATCGGAGAGCGACAGCGAGGCTTGTAGGCCTCATTGATCGTATGGTTGATCCTATTGGTTCCCTTAATCCTGCTAGGAACGTAGTTAGGGCTTGTTGTTGAAAGAATGTCTTTTTGCTCGCTTTTACAGCTTCATTATCGTTATGGAGTTCGATATGATTTGAAATTGTGTTTAAAAGTGTCATTACTTTTTCATGAAATTGTTGGGAAGACTCATTGGGCCCTTGCTTCAAGTTTACCATATCTCGTGTGAGCGAATTTTCATTGCGTTGGTCGGAAAAATTTTGTATTAGCGTGGTCCTTATTGTGTTCCAGTCTTTACACCCATATACAGAAATGACTTCTCGAGCACGTCCTTTAATTTTATTCATTACGCCTCGAGTCAACATGTGATTTTGAAAGCTTTCGGGATTAGCACGATCCCAGAAATGATCAAGAACCATTGTAGTAACTTCAATGAAGTTATGCAGTTCGTTAGGGTTTCCATAGTAATCAGGTACGACAGATAGATGTTTATTGACATCAAAAACAAGAGCGGGAGCGGGTGCCACGGCCATAATATTTAATTGACTAGCGGGAGCAGGAGTAATAATTATAGACGGTATATCTAAGCTTATTGGAGTATTATTTGAAGAATTATCGTTAGCTTTTAAACTAAATTGAGCAACTGAGTTATTTTGCGAAATAGAAGCAGCACCAGGTTCGACAATCGATTCACTGATAGTTGCAAGAGAATTACTAATTTTAAGCGATGAAATTTGTGAAGCAATTAAATTAGGATTAGAAAAAATATTAAATTTGCTTACAGATAGAAGATTATGCTTTGGTGCATTTCTTCTCGAAGGAACTGGCTTCTTTTCTGCTTTCTTCTTATCGTCTTTCGGCATATAAATGGATTTTTACACTTTGACACTGGTCTTCCGTAGACTTCTGGGGTTGAACGGCTGTGGTTTTCCCTGGAAGTTGGTTCGTAGCGGGTAAACGTTTAAAAACGACGAGGATCACTAAAGGACTCTCCCACTTATCTTACTGCACTGTGCCACTTAAAGGTTTAAACTCACTAAGGTACTTTTTAAAAAGACCCTTTATTAACTTTTACAAATATACTTCACTTTTAATTGATCGAAAATAACTGAAATTAATTACAATGATATTACTTTTATATAAAATCAAAATGCTGAATATAAAAGGTAAAACTGCTGATTGCGATCGCTGACCTCTGGGGTTATTGCACCATAATTCACTAGACGAGTTCAATTTAGGGAATATTACTAACTTTTAGTTGTAAGAACTTTGTGCTATTCACACGGACTTTTGCTTTGGATTTTCTACTAATACATTTACTTAACGCAGTGTGTAGTGGTTAATTGTAAGTTAGTGGCCTTTTGGTCCTGTTTGACCGTTAAACCACCCACTACCACTGTTATTGTGTTTTGATTTATATATTACATTGTCAATATATGTATAATATAGTTATTATTGTTAATATATTTGTTATTAGAAAGGTTGATGTTTTATTTCAGTCTGTATTACCAGTATATAATATAGCAAGACAAGATTAGTATTTAGTATTTTGTATTTCAGGTGGTTGTAACCAGTGTCATAGAGTTCCAGTTGTTCGTTACTTCAAAAATCTCGAACCTGTCCAACTTCTTGGTTCTGAGAGCCGAGTTGTTCGTTCGAGTTGGCGCCCTTTGTTCTTCTTCTTTCTTTGTTGTATCTCGATATTATTTTATCACTAGCATTCTTATCTATTTTTCTTCCACTTTTGTGTTTGCAGGTCTCATTTTCTTCCTAGTTGCTATAATTTCATTATCAAACCTTTCCTTTTTGTATCTCTAATAAAGCCAATATTCAGTGTATAGAAGCTAGCCCGAATACCCACTTGAGATTTAGTGTCTCTCTGCCCATTTAATTTGTTCTTGTGAGCTAAGCCCCTCTTCTTTTTGTCTTAAATCTCTTCTCATTTATTTTCCCACTATTTCGTCAGTTCTTTTCTTCAAAATCTCTATACCCAGAATATAGAGGTTTCAAATTGACCATAAGCAAATGAAAACTGAGATAACTACTGAGTTTATACGAAGGATAAAACAGCTGCTTCGTTCACAGCTTAACAGTAAAAATTTGTTTAAGGCACTAAACACCTACGCATGTTCCGCGCTTAGCTATTCATTTTGGTATTGTTAACTGGACAAAAACAGAAATAGAAAATCTTCAGCGAAAAGTACGAACACATCTCACAAAGGCACAAAAATACCATCCTAAAAGTGCAGTAGAAAGAAAGACATTACCACGAAATCTAGGAGGAAGAGGACTTATGGATATAGGTGAGCAATTAGATAAACAAATTGCTAATTTAAGAACTTATTTTCAGATGCAAGCTGAGACATCTACTCTACATCGCGCTATTTGCGCAGTGGATGACACAACACCGATCAAACTGAGGGACTAGAAATGCGCATAAACCACCTCACTAAAGATGAAAAAATGCGCACCTGGATGGGTAAACCTCTGCACGGGCGACATCCCAATGAGGTCAGCCAAGACAACGTCGACAATACAGCGTCGAACTATTATATATATCGAAAATAATGAAAGTTATATATAAGTAGAGCATAATTATTGAATTATCTCGTTTATTGTTAGTTTTACGACAAAAATGTTCCTATACAAAAATAGAGAGAATTGAATTTTACACAATTTTAGTTTCTTTCATTTTTTTGCTAAAGTTAATATTTAAGGTAGTATGTATGCGATAATGGCGCGAACGTAAGACCTGATTGATTTTGTAGCAATTGTTTTTGTTCATATCTACGCCATTTTCAACTTAAATTATTCCAAATATGATTTCCTACAATTTCTTTTTAACAATTTTTTCATGCGGTTGATATTTTCCGAGTTAAGTGCGAAAATAGTAAAAAGTGGTGGGGGGAGCATAATTACTGAATTGAATCTTTTTTCCGAGCTGCCCCAAATTTTATAATTATATCTTTTAGGGGAGATCAATAGTAGTGTAAATTTAAAATCTCGATTGAATTACGCGGTTGCATTAGCCGCCATGTTGATTTTAAAAGAGAACCGTTGTTGCTTAATATCTCCGCCATTTTCAACTTTTCGACAAAAACGGTAGGAACAAAAATTATTGGAAACGCAATTTTCTACAATTTATTTTCCACGATTTTTTTATATGATCAATATTCTCCGAGTTAAGGAGGAAAATAGTGGAAGCGGAGGGGAAGCATAATTATTGAATTTTCTCATTTATTATTAATTTTACGACATAATTGTACATAAACAAAAATAAAGAGAATTATATTTTATACAATTTTTGAAACTTCCAATGAAACACCAACCAAACTAAGTAGATAAAAGACATACATAAATAATAACTTATATGCATTAAGTTCACTTAATTTTATTAACTAGCGGGTTTTATTGGTTGAATTTGTCTGTTGATAATTAAGTTTCATGTCAGCTAACATATTTTAATATTTCAACATTTTTTTTTAATTTTGGACCCCGTTGGGGAGAATTTTCCCATTCCCCCCTCTTAGACCCGCCACTGGTTCTCTCGAAAAATTGTAGTAAATCATAATTGCAACAATTTCAGTCCTTACACTTTTTGTCGAAAAGTTGAAAATGGGGAAGATATTGAACAAAAACAATTGCTTTAAAATCAATCGGGTCTTACGCTCGCGTCTTTACCGCATACGTACTACCTTAAATATTGATTTTATGAAAAAAATGAAAGAGATCAAAATTGTACAAAATTTAATTCTCTTCATTTTTGTATAGGTTAAAATTTGTTGTAAAGGTAATAATAAACGAGATAATTCAATAAATCAATAATTATGCTTTAACTGTCACGGTTTTTTCCCCATAACTCGAAAAATATGGACAGCACGAAAAAAATTATAATAAACGAAATTATAGAAAATCGCATTTTCAACAATTTAAGTTTCTACATTTTTTGTCGAAAAGTTGAAAATGGCGGAGATATTGAGCAAAAACAGTTTTCGTTTAAAATCAAGATGGCGGCTAACGCAACGGTCAAATTCAGTCGAGATTTTAAGTTTATACTACTATTGACCCCCCCCCTAAAGATTAGAAAAATAAAATTTTGGGGCAGCTCCTAATGCAAGGTCAAATGGTATCCCGACTGGGCTATAAAGAATATAGACATTTAAAAAATAGAAAAGTTAAAGACTACCTATACAATATAAACATACACATAAACATAGAAACAACATACTAAGACATAAATTCCGAGACACTATAAAAATATGACTCATTGAGATAAGTCTTCAATTTATTCTTAAATATTGTGTCATCAGCTGCCTCACTTTTTATTTTGGATGGGAGCTGATTAAAAAAACTTACGCCGCTATATTCAGGGTTTTTTTCAAACATGGAAGTGTAATGTTTAGGAGCCCTAAAGAAATCTTTTTGTCTAGTACGATAATTGTGTACATCTGAATTTGATGTCAATGAATTGATATTAGCTTTTGTGTACAGAATACTTCTGTATATAAAAATTGAGGGTACAGTGAGTATTTGGTATTTTCTAAAATGGTCTCTACACGTATGTCCATATGGTAAATTAAAAATCAAGCGAATTATGAGTTTTTGGGCTATAAAAACTTTCGAGACATTTGTTGCACTGCCCCATAGAACAATATTATATGACAAATGTGAATAGATGATAGCGTAATAAACATTAAGTATCTGTTCCGCTGTGAATAAGTATTTAAGTTGCAAAAGAGCATAGTATCCAGAATTAATTTTCCAACATACATGATTAATATGTGCCTCCCAGCTCATATTACTGTTAAGATGTAGTCCTAAAAACTTTGTATTTTAGTATTTTAGAAAAATTTAAACGCAGGATGAGAGATTACATTATTACCGAGGGCAGAAAGCCCCTTAGAATAAACAAGCAGTTTATATTGAATGAAATATTTGAAATTAAATATCACACTTCTCTTGTATTTTCAGCCCTGTAACTTATTAAAATAAATATTACAGAAGTTTTCAGGGACTTTCGGCCCTCGGTAATAATGTTTTTTATTCTGAGTTTAAATTTTTCAAAAATATTTATTAGTTTTCTCAGGATTCGAAAAAAATGAATACCTACAAAAATTAAAACACATTGAGAATTTTGACATGCGTCAAAATTTTGCATTAACTTAATGTAAAATTCTAAACTGTTGAATTCCAGCTTCCCTAATTATTTTACATCAAAAGACATTAGAAACTATTTGTAGAGGATTGAAATCTGTATTGAAAACAACTGTTAAAATTGGTCTACGAATTAAACATATTCCAAAATTTTGTAAAAATTTCAGTTATTCAGCCCAAAATTAGGCCACACACAATGCAATAATGTTCACATTTTTGAACTGTCAATAGTTTTGTTTTATCATTTTATTGTTTAAAAACAATACAGTTGATAAGATACCCTCAGTTGCGGAGAAAGTATTAATAATAAAGATTTTTTATTCAGTCAATGGTGTGAGCACTGTCAGTTAAATAGTAACGTGTGGCCTAACTTTTACACGCATACCTATTGTGGCAAATGTTCACATTTTTCAAAATTTTGGAATACATTTAAATCGTAGAACAATTTTAACTTTTGATTTTAATACAGATTTTAATTCTCTACAAGTATTCTCTCATGACTTTTGATGTAAAATAATTAGGGAAGCAGGAGTTCAACAATTTAGAATTTTACATTGAGTTTCCTATGGCCCGTTTTACGATTCACCACCCGGTATAAGATAAAATGTGTATTATTTGTCTTATTATTTAATAATAACACAAATAATACACATATATACACAATAACACACATTCAATGATCGAAAATCATTTAAAAATATGGGATTGTGTATTCTTGTGACGTAAAATCAAAAATATAAGTCTCCCCACCACGGTTGGTCAAGACAACCGTAATAAAGTCTAATAACTAGCGCCGGATAAAGGGGCGGGCGAGCTGGGCGACCGCCCGAATTTTGAGGGGCGCAAAATTTTGAAGGATGCCGATATGAAAATAAAATATTTTTTACATTCATTATTTTTTTAAATTTTGAGCATTATTCCTAAGAGATGATTGAATAATAATTTTAATAATAAGATAACTATTGCTAAGTAGCTATAATCAGAATCAATAACTCAAAAAAGATTAATAGACAAAAACAAAAATTCTCTAATCAATGTAATGCAACCTAAGAATTTTTATCACCTATACAATATTAATGTAGACTAAAATGTTTTTTACGAAATAAAAAGTTTGTTCAATTTTTAAAGACATTTTTGTCAAGTACCTATTAGGTATGGATCCCGCGTATGAAAAAAAAGTTGATTAATAGCAAGCTGAAAATTTGTTAATAGCTTAAGGGTGCCTAGTCGGATAAGCTTTGATATATGGGAACACTGGAACAGGGGCAGTTTTAATTGTGGAACAGGTTAAAAATTTGGAACGGTCAGACCACGAAAACGGCACATTTATTTTGTCCGACAGAATAGACTTAAACTCTACGAACAGAGATTAAACTCTCATGCAAAAATCAGACTGCTATTTATCACCTGTCATAATTCCTGCCATTTGACATATTCTACATGTTCCACTCATTAAAACGCCCATTTGGTGATAAATAGCAGTCTGATTTTTGCATGAGAGTTTAATCTCTGTTCGGAGAGTTTAAGTCTGTTCTGTCGGACAAAATACATGTGCCGTTTTCGTGGTCTGACCGTTCCAAATTTTTAACCTCTTCCACAATTAAAACTTCCCCTGTTCCAGTGTTCCCATATATCAAGGTTTGTCCGACTAGACACCCTTAAGCTATTAACAAATTTTCAGCTTGCTATTAATCAACTTTTTTTTTCATACGCAGGATCCAGACCTATACGTATCACTTATAGTAACAATGTACATACATACTTAAAAAAATTGACAAAGATCAAATTTATGAATAGTCAGGGATATTATAATACTGGCGCTTGTATATTATGTCAGGAATGTTATATACGCCTCAATGGTTAAAGTTAAATAATTTTGTCTTTCTGTTCTGTAAATTTTGCGTTAACAAAAGTGACGTGTGTCCGTGGGTGTGTAATAAATATATTGAAATAAAACAAAGATTTGTCAGATATTGAGACTTTGTGGTATTGTGGTATTAATTAGGTAGGCAATTTTTTTTATTTTTATGTTATATAAATTTCGGTAAGTAGGCATTTGAAGTGATTTTTTAAAATTATTATTCCCATCCGTGTTATAAATAAATAGTAGTAAATAAATAAAAAGTAAATAAATTTACCTATTCTTTCATTGAAAATTTCCTTTTCAACAATTTTGACTGCCAATAAACTGGGTATGAATGAATTAGAAATGACAATTTTTTTTTCATATGAATAAAATAGAAACTTATTTCGAATACTTTGTAAGGTTAAGATGTTTTATTTTTTGCATAAAAACGGCGCGTTGCATAAAAAAGGAAAGATAGATTTTTGTATCACAAATTAAACGAGGAATTCCAAAATGACTTTTTATTTGAAATATCTCAGAGGCGTACTTTTTTTTAATCAGACCATTAGTTTCAGTTTATTGCCCGTATTCGCGCCAATGGTAGATATACAATTCTTAATTTGAGCAAATGTCAAATAAATTGGCAATAATTATCTCTTAAAACCTATCAAATTTCATTTGCATATCTCAACCGGTTTTAGAGCACTAAATAAATCGTCAGTTTGTAAGAAAAAATTCATCAGACTGTATCTCGGAAACGAAGCATTTGCGGACATACGTTTATAGAAACTCTCATTATGTTTTCATATAGCCCTTAAACTTTGTCGCACTTATTTAGAAACACCTGCATATTACTAAGGATTTAAGCAGTTTTCACTGTATTATCTTAAATGAACTGCATATTCTATTATCCATTTTGATAGCTACTTTGTTATTCTTGTAGAGTGCTTTTACTGCTCTTATTAATATTCGTGCAACTTCGATGTCTTCCATTGCTTCCCATAGTTTGGTTCTAAATATCGAATCATAGTCCTACTCATTATATGAGATAAGTAATAAAAAATCAATGAATTATTTTTAATTGAATTTAGATGATTGTAAGGCCAACGATATGAAAGTGGCTCTAACATGAATGGAAAAAATAAAGGTGTACAAGCTCGTGTTTGCAAAGAATATCGTCGTGCTTTTTTTATGCCGTATGGATGCCACTCCCTCAATTTAGTCATTGGAGATGCAGCTATCTTGCGCACAATCAACATCTTTTTTTGGTATTGCACAATATTATACACATTTTTTTCTGCTTGTTAATAATGTGCATTTATCTTTATCTTTTATCTCGCTCCTTTGTCGTTTGAACTGTCTTATGCTATGGCATATGTTGGATCAGTTATAAATAATAACTATTGTGCTATTTTTTAAGTAAATATATTTTTACATAGTTCTTTATAGTGAAATTTTAATTTTTTGCCTTTTCTGCTTGTTTTTATATTTGCAGTGATATTTTTTATATATTTTTGTATGAAAGGGCGCCAAATTTTATTTTGCCCGGGGCGCTCAGAACTCTAGAACCGGCCCTGCTAATAACCGTGGCACAGTGGTGAATTTTGCCGAAAACCTGGCCAAAATGCAAAAATTTAAGTTTATATATTCCGAGAAATTTGAATTCCGAGAAATTTTATATGGATCTTGCTCTGTAGGTTTCGGAGGATCATAAACGGCCGTTGAGAGTAGAACAATACAAGCATCACATATTTATATTAGTGTAAAGTTGGGATGAACGAAAGCGGACCGAATAAAATTAAAGTGTGTTATATAATTGATGCATTGTTAGGTTTTCGTTTAAAACTATAGACGTGTATTATTTTGTTATTTTATCGTGGATGCTATTTCTTGAGGTAAGTGGAGTATTTTAATATACTTTTTAGATTCTTTTTCCTAATATAAACTTTATTTACAATATATTTACAAAATGATGGCAAGAATCTTCAATCGTTTTCTGTTTACCAAGTTTTAAAATGGGAAAAGTAAAAAAGTCAGCTTTGGTCAGCAAAGATTTTTTGCTTAATAAATAATTGAATATGTAATAAATATTCCTGAAGAAGTCATCTGCAACAAGTTGCAAACTTAGCGGAATTCTTCATTTAAAAAAACTGTAACATGCTGGAGAATTTCTACATTAAGAGACTTTAATGTTATGGTCAGTTAATAAAGTAAGAACAAAATATGAAGCAGTTGATCCAGAAAACTTACAGTTTTTTTTTACACAAGGACCGTAGTTTTTTGTTATTTTTTTTGCTTTCTTCTTCTTTTTTTTTTAATCTTTAAGTCATTTTACCTTTATGTATAGGTCTATCTTTTTGCTTTCTTATTTTTATATTTTTTAATAATTTTGGTTGAGTGAGTCCAAAAATTTTGCCTTTCTTTACAAATAAAATGCATAAACGATACTTTATATTAAGAAGCCAAAAATAGGTAGGTCAACTCTTAATACATCTTAATTGTTTTGTAAATGGATCCGATTAATTATAATTATTACCTACCAATGTGTGGCTTCTTAACACAAAGTTTAGTTTATGCATTTCATTTTTAAAAAATTAAAATTTTTGGCTCACATGACCAAAATTATTGAAAAATATAAAAGTAAGGAAACAAAAACAGGAATATACATAAGAGTAAAAGGACTTAAAGATTAAGAAAAAGAAGAAAGCAAAAAAATATCAAAAAACGGCGGCTCTTGTGTAAAAGAACCGTAAATTTACTGGATCAGATGCTTCATATTTTGTTCTTACTTTATTAACTGAGGGAGCGTTCAAGTATTACGTAACGCGGTTTTGAAGATCCCCCCCACCTACGTAACGCACCTTAATGGAGCGTTCACGTATTACGTAACGCAATTTTTGAAGATATTTACCCCCATCCCCCCCCCGTAACCATATAACATTAAAGTTTTTTTCATGTACAAATTCTCCAGCATGTTATATTTCTTTAAAATGAAAAATTCCGCTAAGGATGCATTTGGCTGCAGATGATTTTTTGAGGAATATTTATATACATTTTGAACTATTTATTAAATAAAATATCTTTGCTGAGCAAAGTAGACTTTTTTACTTTTCCCTTTTTAAAACTTGGAAAACTTAAAACGATTGAAACTTCTTGCCAATTTGCAAACATGTTGTAAATAAAATCTATTTTACGAAGAAAAAAGTCTAATAAGTATATTAAAATACTCCACTTACCTCCAGACATAGCATCCACTATAAACTAACAAAATAATACACGTCTATAGTTCTAAATGAAAACCAAACAATGCCCCAATATTATTGTATAACACACTTAATTTTTATTTGGTCCACTGTCGTTCAATCACAACTTTACACTAATATAGATATATGATCTCATAGGCGCTCATGTCTATGGGCATGGCCACGGCCCCCCTAGCTTTTCTGTTGCTTTAAACTATAATATGTTGTCACCCAAAGTATACAAAATGTAATATGCAACATATTCACGTCTGGACCCTCCCCTAAAAAATTTTTAGATGGGCGCCCATGCATGATGTGCTTGTATTGTTCTACCCTTAACGGCCGTTTATGCAAGGTTCATATAAAAATCTCAGGGTATAGGTACCTATAAACTTAGATTTTTACATTTTGGCCAGGTTTTCGGCGAAATTCACCACTGTGCGTCGCGCGTCGGTTTAAACGAGGTAAAAATTTAAAAAATTGGCTCCTAGATACGTAAGCCTGTAAACTATTCAATGATCGTAACTGTACATGCAAAAGAGTGTATATTTCAAAAATCTGATATATCAATCATCAAGAAAAAGCGATATATCGCGATTAAATACAAACCCCGCGATATTTCGCAAAATGAACATCAGATCAAAAAACTGCAAAATACACTTTCAAAATGTTTTTGAAAAATCTATCGAATAGTACCAAACACGACCCCCCACTTAGGTGAGGTGGGGGGTTACTTTAAAATCTTAAATGGGACCCCCAAATTTTTATTTCAGATTTCGATTCTTTACGTAAAAATGAACAACTTCTATTCGAGACATTTTTTCGAATTATGGATAGATGGCGCTATATTCGGAAAAAACGATTATTGGAAATGGAAAATTAAATTAAAAAATGGACCGCTAAAATGGAAAATTTTACTTAACTTTTTTTGGTTTTGGGACCTAATAATCACTTTTGGGACCTAATAATCACAACCCAATAGGTCCTAATAACTCTCGAGTGACTGCAATTTTAGCATACTTTGCTCTCCTACCATTTCAAGTTTTCTCGATATAACTTGGAGATGAATTTTCATTGGCATGAAACAGCCTGTTTAATTGTAAATTTTTATGAAATTATGTTAGACTAGACTTCAATCTAAAATTACAAAACAATAGTTAAATCAAAATTAGAATTGATTCTTCTTCTTTAAGTTCCATCTTCTATCGAAAGTTGGAAATCATCATGGCAATGCGGACCCTGTTGACTGCCGCTCTAAATAGCTCTGCACTACTGCATTCGAACCATTCCCGTAAGTTATTAAGCCAGGATGTTCTTCGTCTGCCCACATTTTGCTTTCCTCGGATTTTGCCTTGCATAACAAGTTGTAATAATGAGTATTTTTGCCCTCTCATCACATGTCCCAAGTACTCAAGTTTTCGTCTTTTGATAGTATTATTTCCGGTTGATTTCCTATCCTTCTAGTTACTTCCACGTTCGGCATTCTTTGAATTCATGATATTCGTAGGATTCTTCTGTAACACCAAAATTCAAAGGTGACCAACTTATTCAAATGGACTTGTTTCAACGTCCACGCTTCCAAGCCATAAAAAAGAGTAGAGAACACGTAACATCGAAGCATCCTTAGGCGTAGTTCTAACCTTATATCCCGACAACAAAGAAACTTTTTAAGTTTAATGAATGATGCACGTGCTATTTCAATAAGTGTCTTAATTTCTTTGGTTTGGTCTATATTTGATGTTATCCATGTTCCTAAGCAGGGACGTATTTATAGTTTTTTAATGGGGGGGGGGGGATCCTAATTTCCAAATTAAGTAAAACCGGGGCTTGGTTTTGAAATACCTTTGAAAAAAATAATAAAAACAAATTTCTAAAAAATTTATTAAACTTAAAATACCATTTACAAAATTAAATTCATTCTCTTCCTTCTTTCAGCTAACTTATTTACAATTTCTGAGGTATTTAGACCTATTGTCACATTCCGATGAATACTCATGAGAGCTAATCCTGTAAGCCTCTCGTCTCCCATTCTATTTCTAAGATAAGTTTTTAACCGTTTAACCTCATCTGACCGATCCCGCACGAGCGGTCGCCGAACCCGTAGAGAATGTGGAGAAATCAAATATGGAATGTGTCTGCAGTTGCATTCCATCTTTTTTATATTGTTGATTTTGTATTCACATTCACATTGCGAGTTTTTTGCCAATGATTTTTCTTTTCTATATTTATAGTTGTACTCGCTTACTTAACATCCTTTATATATATATATATATATATATATATATATATATATATATATATATATATATATATATATATATATATATATATATATATATATATATATATAATGATGTTGGATAATCGAGTACAAATATAAAAATAAATAAGCAAAATCATTGGCTAATACACGTAAAGTGAATGTGAATTTAGTTGGAAATATATAAAATGATGAATAGTCATCATTCCATACATTTCTGTGCAACTATATACACCGGTGTTTCGGCCTATTTGGGCCTCGTCAGTATAGTGTAGCAAGTTAAAAAAGTTGTTTGTTAACTTGTAAAAGGATTACTACAGGAGCAAGGTTACCATTTTTGGTCAGATTGTTAGAAGACCCGCAGTCGCAAGGCTACAACTAACATTGCCAAGGAGGTAAGGCTACCTGAGGAAATGAAAAGCCATAACATTATTAAATAAAATGATGTTGGATAATCGAGTACAAATATAAAAATAAATAAGCAAAATCATTGGCTAATACTCGTAAAGTAATAATAACCTTGCTAATAATAACCTTGCTCCTGTAGTAATCCTTTTACAAGTTAACAAACAACTTTTTTAACTTGCTACACTATACTGACGAGGCCCAAATAGACCGAAACACCGGTGTATATAGTTGCACAGAAATGTATGGAATGATGACCCTTCATCATTTTATATATTTCCAACTAAATTCACATTCACTTTACGAGTATTCGCCAATGATTTTGCTTATTTACTTTTATATTTGTACTCGATTATCCAACATCATTTTATTTAATAATGTTATGGCTTTTCATTTCCTCAGGTAGCCTTACCTCCTTGGCAATGTTAGTTGTAGCCTTGCGACTGCGGGTCTTCTAACAATCTGACCAAAAATGGTAACCTTGCTCCTGTAGTAATCTTTTACAAGTTAACAAACAACTTTTTTAACTTGCTACACTATACTGACGAGGCCCAAATAGGCCGAAACACCGGTGTATATAGTTGCACAGAAATGTATGGAATGATGACCCCTCATCATTTTATATATTTCCACCTAAATTCACATTCACTTTACGAGTATTAGCCAATAATTTTGCTTATTTATATATATATATATATATATATATATATATATATATATATATATATATATATATTGTATATTATATATATTATGTATAAATATTGTATATATATACACACTATATATACACTGTATATTTATATATACAGGGTGAGTCACCACTAACGTGACGGAAGATTACAGCGAAATGGTAAAATATTTGAAAAAATTTTTTAATTAGTGGTTTATAAGTTGATAAAATCTACATTTTAAAATTATTTTGAAATATACAGGGTGTCCCAATAAATGGCGGCGTGTCAAAGTTATATTTTTTCTTATGGAACACCCTATATTTTATTGCATTTTTAGTTGTCCGCAAAAAATAAGGTATAGTTTTCCTATACCTATGTATAGAGTGTTCCGAGTTATGGTGACTTTTCTGAAAATGTAAAGTTTTAAAAGAAGGCTTATTCTCAAGTTATTTAAGAAATTATAAAAAAATACTTTTACATCTAAATATTTGGATATTGTTTGAATGTATTTCATGATTAATTGTTACACATTTATTTACAGGGTGTTCAAAATTTATATTTGTACAGTTTTATTATGGGATTATTCAATATATCATATGATTCTTATTGTAAATGGAACACCATGTATATTAATAAATAATTATACTAAACACATCTAGTCTACAAATCTACCTAGGTTTCATAGTTTTTGCGTAATTTACAATTACATATTAAAATTCTTAATCTGTAAATCGATTTTAAAACAAAAGATGTAGTTAATTAATGGCATTGTATGACATTGTCATTTTATGACAGTACGGTCTGGTAATTATTTTATAATTAATGTATTCCATGATTGATTATTACACATTTATTTACAGGGTGCTCAAAATTTACAGTTTCATTATTGGATTATTTAATGTGTCGTATGATGCTTATTTTTTTTAAATAAAACACCATGTATGTTAATAAATTATTATACATACTAAACACATGTTCCTCTTTCGAATGGTATAGGGATGTTCCGTAACTAGAAGTCATAGTTTTTGCGTAATTTACAATTTTCTTAAACAGTAAATTGATTTTAAAAATAATATTTATGCACTCTCGATTTTTAAACTGGACGAAATAAATGTTTGTTGACTGTATCATAATGAAATGAAAATTATGTCTATTTTCTAGACCATTATTATGAAAAGTAGGTAGATTGGTCTGTATACAATACATTTAAAAAAATCAGGATCTGCTCCAAAGTCCAAAGTCCATAAACGATAAGTTAAATATTTATCATAATCCTGTTCGGTGTAATATTGGTGTAGTTGAGTTTTATACGGATAATAGTGGTTTGCCTTAAGTATTCTAACAGTCGTTTGACTGATTTACCCGAAATTTTTTCTTTATTAGTATTTGGGTTTTCCGTAACAGAAAGCAGGACATCAAGTTCCTTGACGTGTTTACAAATAACTGGTTTCTTTTTATTTAACTTTCCGAAATTTCTCAAAAACGTCCTTTTTTGGGTGTCTTCTATCAGGATACCTACTTTTGAGCGTAAACTTTAGAAAGTAAGATACAATTTTGCAAACACTCCCCAATGCAAAGTACCATGTCTACTCTTTCGTAGATAACGTGGTTACTCATTTTTAGGAACAATTAAATTTGAATATCATACATGCATGTTTATATTTTTGATAATTTCCAGACCGTACTGTCATAAAATGACGATGTCATACAATGAGATACATCTTTTGTTTTAAAATCGATTTACAGATTAAGAAATTAAATAATTGTAAATTACGCAAAAACTATTAGACCCAGGTATTGGACATCCATATACCATTTGAAAAAGGTGTTCTATTTAAAATAAGCATCATATGACACATTGAATAATCCAATAATGAAACTGTAAATGTTGAACACCCTGTAAATAAATGTGTAATAATCAATCATGGAATACATTCAATAAATATCCAACTATTTCGATGTAAAAGTATTTTTTTTATAATTTCTTAAATAACGTGAGAATAAGCCTTCTTTTAAAGTTTTACATTTTAAGAAAAGTCAACATAACTCAGAACCCTCTGTACATAGGTATAGGGTAGCCTTATGAAACTATGCCTTATTTTTTGCGGACAATTAAAAAATGCAATAAAATACAGGGTGTTCCATAAGAAAAAATATAACTTTGATACGCCGCCATTTATTGGGGCAGCCTGTATATTTCAAAATAATTTTAAAATGTAGATTTTATCAACTTACAAACCACTAATTAAAAATTTTTTTCAAATCTTTTAACATTTCGCTGCAATCTTCCGTCGCGTTAGTGGTGACTCGCCCTGTATACAGTGCCCTGGAATAAGTGTTACCCCCCCCCTTATTAACTTCTTTATTTTTAGTACTCTTTAAGCAAAACACCCGGACAGGTCGATTTTTAAAATAATCATAGTACATTATACCATCAATGTATTGAACTTTACGCGATCCCTCTTCAGATAACAGGTATAACTTTGATTTTTTTAAATGGGAAAGTACATCATGTGATACCTCATTTAAAAGCTTGTGAAATACTGATTAACTGATTACAAAAATGTATAATACTTTAACCTTTTTTGAGAGCGTAGGTGCCAGATTTCGGCCGAATACTTTTTAAACGCATTCATTTTTTTTTTCGAATACTGAGAAAACTAATAAGTATTTTTGAAAAATTTAAACGCAGTTTAAAATATTACAGTATGATTGAGGGTTGAAAGTCCCTGAGAACTTCTATAATGTATATTTTAATAAGTCACAGGAGTGAAAAGAAGAGTCTGATTTTTTATTTCAAATATATCATTCAAAAGAAACTTTCTGTTTATTCTAAGGGACTGTCAGCGCTCCGTAATAATGTAATCTTTCATTCTGCTTTTAAATTTTTCAAAAATACTTATCAGTTTTCTCAGGATTCGAAAAAAATAAATACGTTTAAAAATAATTCTTCCGAAATTTTGCGCCTACGCTATCAAATAGGCTTAAAGTATGTAAATTTTTATAAAATATCACAATTCGTCAGTTCAACTTACTAGTCGTTGAGATTATTTAAAAGCTTTATGACCCTCAACAATACTAACACAAACATAGAATACAGAAAATAATGGACAAAATACATTCTAAAATTTGTTAAGGATGGTAAATTTTTATATTTATTCTATGACATCTTTTTGAACATACAGAACATGCATTAACTTTGAAACATGAGTTTAATTTCGAAGATTCATGTATTTTGGCCAAAGAAACAAACCATTCAAAACGTGTTTTCTTGGAAATGTGTTTGATAAAATCCAGTACGTCTTGCATAAATAAAAAGTCTGACATAGATAAACTGAGCAATATTTATTGTCACTTACTGGAAAAACATCAAAAATAAAATAAATATTTCTTATACATATGCACTACACAATACATCTGTGTGCATAACAGGTTGCATACCATTAAGACAGAGTTAAAAATAAAAATTACCCAGTATGGGCCTCTTGGTTTTTTGAAAATAAATACAATATTAAAAACACCTAATTCCATTTT
The DNA here is from genome assembly GCF_917563875.1 of Diabrotica virgifera virgifera. Lineage (NCBI taxonomy): Eukaryota > Metazoa > Arthropoda > Insecta > Coleoptera > Chrysomelidae > Diabrotica > Diabrotica virgifera. The sequence continues at coordinate 176,565,364 of NC_065443.1, forward strand.
AATCCGATTGTTTTTTCTTTCTGTTCTCTATGTATCAGAGTTAAAACACACCATCAAAAGATGTCATAGAATAAATATAAAAATTTACCATCCTTAACAAATTTTAGAATGTATTTTGTCCATTATTTTCTGTATTCTATGTTTGTGTTAGTATTGTTGAGGGTCATAAAGCTTTTAAATAATCTCAACGACTAGTAAGTTGAACTGACGAATGTGATATTTTATAAAAAATTTACATACTTCTTTTTATCTATATTACAGAGTCTTGAAAAAGGAATAAAACCATTCCGAAAGCTAGACAAAAAGTCAAAAGAGTGTTTCTTTAACATCCTGGCCAACCTTCTGACTGCAACCCTAATAAACTAGTTGTTTGTATATATATATATATATATATATATATATATATATATATATATATATATATATATAATGAATAATTTTGGGGAATGCAGTCAATGTGTTTTGGGCTGATTAGAAGAGAAACACTTTGAACTTTTGTCGAGCTTTCGGACAATTTATTTCCTTTATCAAGACAATCTAAAAATACAAATGTTTAATTTTAGATGAAAACTAGAAAAATAACAACTTACTGCTCGTGGTTTACAAAATAACTAACATATTACAAATATTACATAAATAATATTTATAACTTCAAATTTGCTTACATCTTTATATCATTATTTTATACACTGATAACTAACTTCTTTCCCAATCTATCGAGTTATTAAAGTAGTCTAACTACATTTGATTAATGTCCTTTTGACATATTTCAAAATTAATTTACGTTTACAATTTATATTTTTTAGATAGAGTTTTTATGTCTTTTATAAGTATGTTAGTTATTTTGTAAACCACGAGCAGTAAGTTGTTATTTTTCTAGTTTTCATCTAAAATTAAACATTTGTATTTTTAGATTGTCTTGATAAAGGAAATAAATTGTCCGAAAGCTCGACAAAAGTTCAAAGTGTTTCTCTTCTAATCAGCCCAAAACACATTGACTGCATTCCCCAAAATTATTCATTTTGTATTATTAACAGTCACTACATATTAATAATCATATATATATATATATATATATATATATATATATATATATATATATATATATATAAGATTATGGTATTCTTGACTGTATATTCAAATATCAAGCAGTGATTCTTGAGGATGCAGTCTATTTTGGCATATATATATATATATATATATATATATATATATATATATATATATATATATATATATATATATATATATATACAGGGTGGTGAATCGTAAAACGGGCCATAGGAAACTCAATGTAAAATTCTAAATTGTTGAATTCCTGCTTCCCTAATTATTTTACATCAAAAATCATGAAAACTTATTTGTAGAGGATTGAAATATGTATTAAAAACAAAAGTTACAATTGTTCTATGATTTAAACACATTCCAAAATTTTGAAGAATATAATATATTTACCGCAGTAGGTATATGTGGGCATGTTAGACCACACGTTACTATTTAACTGACAGTGCGTACACTATTGACTGAAGAAAATATCTTTATTAATACATTCTCCTTAACTGAGGGTATCTTATCAACTTTATTGTGTTTTAAACAATAAATGATAAAATAAATTAAAAAATTGACAGTTCAAATTGTTAATATAATACCTTCATTGTCACCAAATGCAACCTTATACACATTATTGCACTGTGTGTGGCCTAACTTGGGCGTATTACTCTGAAAATTGTATTATATTTTTACAAAATTTTTAATAATTATTATTGTTCGTAGAACAATTTCAACAGTTGTTTTCAATACATATTTCAATCCTCTACAAATAGTTTCTTATGACTTTTGATGTAAAATATTTAGGGAAGCAGGAATTCAACAGTTTAGAATTTTACATTGAGTTTCCTATGGCCCGTATTCCAATTCACCACCCGGTATATATATATATATATATATATATATATATATATATATATATATATATATACAGTGCTAGTCAAAAGTCCGTACCCCCCTCGTATCTTTTGAACGATTATTCCTATAATAGTGAAATTTGAAAGGAGGAAATAAACGGACGTAAGCTTCTTAACTAGTAATGACAGGTGACGTAATAGTGACAGATGACGTTACAGAGCCACTGTGACCGATAATTTTAAATGGGACCTTATGGCAAGTGATACCTCGCTTGAAAGGTATTGAAAATACCTATTCAGTCATACTAATTTTGTTTGAGTTTAAGCTAATTTTGATGAATTAATGAAATAAATATAAAATTGTAGTTTCGCATTTAATTAATAAAAATTCAAAATTCCGCCTATGATTACTTGTCAAACAGGTTGACGTTGACGTAAAAACTACTAGAGAATTAATAAATGTCAACTTTTTTGACAAAAAATCCATAGGCGGACATTTGAATTTTTATTAATTAAATTCGAAACTACAATATTATATTTATTTAATTTATTCACCAAAATAAAAATCAACCTAAACCCAAAAAAATTAGTATGACTGAATAGGTATTTTAATTACCTTTCAAATGAGGTATCACTTGCCATAAGGTTCTATTTAAAATTATCGGTCACAGTGGCCCTATAACATCATCTGTCACTATTACGTCACCTGTCATAACTAGTTAAGAAGCTTACGTCCGTTTATTTACTCCCTCCAAATTTCACTATTATAGGTATAATCGTTCAAAAGATACGAGGGGGGTACGGACTTTTGACTAGCACTGTATATATATATATATATATATATATATATATATATATATATATATATATATATATATATATATATACAGGGTGTAACGAACATACAGGTCATAAATTCAATCACATATTCTGGGACCAAAAATACTTTGATTGAACCTAACTTACCTTAGTACAAATGTGCATATAAAAAAAGTTACAACCTTTTGAAGTTACAAAATGAAAATCGATTTTTTCCAATATATCGAAAACTATTAAAGATTTTTTATTGAAAATGGACATATGGCATTCTTATGACAGTAGCATCTTAAAAAAAATTATAGTGAAATTTTGACACCCTATAAAAATTTTATGGGGGTTTAGTTCTTTTAAACCCACCAAACTTTTGTGTACGTTCCAATTAAATTATTATTGTAGTACCATTACGTAAACACAATATTTTTAAAACTTTTTTGGTTCTTAGTACTTTTTCGAAAAGTCAGTTTTTATCGAGATATTTTGAATATTTGTCAAACCCACCACATATTTGAATATGGTTAAGTACGATTATGGAGACTTGGTAATAATATGAAAATTTATGTATGATTTACATTTTTAGGTATATTTTGAACCGTATTAAAAAAGAAGCCATATCTCGATAAAAGGTGCCTTCTCGAAAAAATACAAAGAGGCAAAACAGTTTTAAAAGCACTGTGTTTAACTAATGGTACCACAGCAATATTTTAATTGGAACGTACACAAACGTTTGGGGGGTTTAAAAGAATAAAACCCCCATAAAATTTTTATGTCAACATATTAAAAAATAAGCCTCAACTCGATAAAAACTGCCTTATCGAAAAGATACTAAGAGTCAAAAAAGTTTTAAGAATATTAAATTTAACTAATGGTACCACAATAATAATTTAATTGAGACGTACACAAAAGTTTGGGGGGGTCTAAGGGAACAAAACCCCCATAAAATTTTTATGGGGTGCACAAATTTCACTTTAATTTTTCTTTAAGATGCTCCTGCCATAAGAATGCCACATATTCATTTTCAATAAAAAATCTTTAATAGTTTTCGATATATTCGAAAAAATCGATTTTCATTTTGTAACTTCAAAGGGCTATAACTTTTTTTATGTGTATATTTGTACTAAGGTGAGTTAGGTTCATTCGAACTATTTTGGGTCCCAGAATATATGATTTAATTTATGACCTGTATTTTTGTTACACCCTGTATATATATATATATATATAAATTTGTTAATTTTTGGGGAATTCAGTCAATATTTGGTAGGCTGATTAGTGAAACACTTTGAACTGTTGTCGAGCTTTCGAAAAATTTTATTTTCTTTCTCAAGACAATCTAAAAATGAAGATATATAAATTTAGATAACATTAAAAAAATATAAACTTACTGCTTGTGGTTACAAAATTATTATACAACTTAAAAACATGAAGAAATTTAAAAAAAATATAAATGTAAACGTAATAATTTTGAAATATGTCAAAACTAAATCACTCAAAAAGATGTCGTTTGACTACTATATTAATTCAAAAGGATGGGAAAGAAACTAACGAATAAAAACAATGTATATATATATATATATATATATATATATATATATATATATATATATATATATATGAAAGAACGGCGATTGCATTTTATTACACTTCGACCACCACCGGTATTCTACACGACGTGTTTCGCAGGTTATGTCAACCGCTCGTCAGGAACACCTAGGTGAAGTGGTCGAAGAGGAATAAAATGCATGAGGCCTTCCTGGTAATAATAAAATACCAGACTTCAGTACACTAGGTACGACATCTATATGAAATAAACGAAAGGATTTCTCTGGTGTACAGAAGAAATCCTTTCCGTAGCGGCCGTGACCATGTGAATTCAAAGTCTTGCTAAAAGACTATGAAACGACAAAAGATACCTCTTTGTATCACAGATTTGTCTACAAAGCCACGTTATTCGCTACGCATTCCTCAATAACGGAGAAACCGTGATAATATGAAAGAACGGCGATTGCATTTTATTACACTTCGACCACCACCGGTATTCTACACGACGTGTTTCGCAGGTTATGTCAACCGCTCGTCAGGAACACCTAGGTGAAGTGGGCGAAGAGGAATAAAATGCATGAGGCCTTCCTGGTAATAATAAAATACCAGACTTCAGTACACTAGGTACGACATCTATATGAAATAAACGAAAGGATTTCTCTGGTGTACAGAAGAAATCCTTTCCGTAGCGGCCGTGACCATGTGAATTCAAAGTCTTGATAAAAGACTATGAAACGACAAAAGATACCTCTTTGTATCACAGATTTGTCTACAAAGTCACGTTATTCGCTACGCATTCCTCAATAACGGAGAAACCGTGATAATATGAAAGAACGGCGATTGCATTTTATTACACTTCGACCACCACCGGTATTCTACACGACGTGTTTCGCAGGTTATGTCAACCGCTCGTCAGGAGTCTTTTATCAAGACTTTGAATTCACATGGTCACGGCCGCTACGGAAAGAATTTCTTCTGTACACCAGAGAAATCCTTTCGTTTATTTCATATAGATGTCGTACCTAGTGTACTGAAGTCTGGTATTTTATTATTACCAGGAAGGCCTCATGCATTTTATTCTTCTTCGACCACTTCACCTAGGTGTTCCTGACGAGCGGTTGACATAACCTGCGAAACACGTCGTGTAGAATACCGGTGGTGGTCGAAGTGTAATAAAGTGCAATCGCCGTTCTTTCATATGATCACGGTTTCTCCGTTATTGAGGAATGCGTAGCGAATAACGTGGCTTTGTAGACAAATCTGTGATACAAAGAGGTATCTTTTGTCGTTTCATAGTCTTTTATCAAGACTTTGAATTCACATGGTCACGGCCGCTACGGAAAGGATTTCTTCTGTACACCAGAGAAATCCTTTCGTTTATTTCATATAGATGTCGTACCTAGTGTACTGAAGTCTGGTATTTTATTATTACCAGGAAGGCCTCATGCATTTTATTCCTCTTCGACCACTTCACCTAGGTGTTCCTGACGAGCGGTTGACATAATCTGCGAAACACGTCGTGTAGAATACCGGTGGTGGTCGAAGTGTAATAAAATGCAATCGCCGTTCTTTCATATTATCACGGTTTCTCCGTTATTGAGGAATGCGTAGCGAATAACGTGGCTTTGTAGACAAATCTGTGATACAAAGAGGTATCTTTTGTCGTTTCATAGTCTTTTATCAAGACTTTGAATTCACATGGTCACGGCCGCTACGGAAAGGATTTCTTCTGTACACCAGAGAAATCCTTTCGTTTATTTCATATATATATATATATATATATATATATATATATATATATATATATATATATATATATATATATATATATATATATATATATATATTGTTGTGATCTGCTTCTTATTAATTTTATATTAATTATTATTTATTTGATTAATCATTTAATTGTCGCAAATCATATATCAAAATTGAATAAAAAATCTCAGGGTGCCTTTTAATATATAAAAAAAAACCAAATTATCTCACGTTATACTTATCTTCTCTCGTGGGTTCAGTATCTCTGAGTTGATCCTAATCGGGATAAAATAGGGAAAAGAAATAAAGCAAAATATTAAAATAAAAATACAGAATTGTCTTTTATTTATCAAATTAACACTCTGAAATCTATCGAATCTAAAAAACCTGTGGACACAGATGTCCGAATGAAAGTTATACCACTTAAATTTATTATCTTTACAAAAAAAAAACAATTTATCGGTTTGTTCCCGATGACTTTGGTAAGACAAACTAAACCAAACAAATTTATGTCTTCGCAAGGTTACCTATATTTACTATTTATATTTTGAAATATTGGAACTTTAATTCATATGCTTTTTACTCAAAAATTTATTTCCCGAACATAAAAATCTCTTTCACATAAATTGACTGACCTTTTGCTTCCCTCACTCGGATGTCTTCTCGTGACCCCAAACAGCTCTCCCTCGTTGATTATGTTAAAGGCTACTCATCAAAGCCTCTCTCCGTTGTCCAGCTTCAAAACTGTCAGCATACCAGCACTAATTCTCCAACAAACCGTGTTTCTTTGACACGTTCTAGATTCAAACAAAACTCCAAAAATTCTCTGCTCTCCTTCTCACAATACTACAGAATCAAAGAGGTATTTCGTCTCGATTTGATCTGTCGCTCGTTCCACTTTTCAACACTATTTTCCACTATCAACCAGCCACTGATATATGCTAACTATCTACTCCACTTAACACGTCGAAAACCTCTTCTTCTCGCTGCCAACAACATAATGAATAATTTTTCAACCTCTCTCCATCATCCAATATATCTTTTCCCCTTCCACATTCCAAGAATCAAAACATTGACTTTTCCATTTGACAAACAACAGTCACCCTCAAATTTGTTCCGACAATCCTAATTACTTTCGGAGAAACTCTCCCACATATACTCGTATTGAAATGAAGATATTAAAATTCCAACTTTCTTTTCAATTATCAATTTCGAGAAATATTGATAATTACCTATACAGTAAACAATTTTTTTCCATTTTAAATCTAAATACATAGTTCTTTTCACTTTAATTATTCACAAAAGTCTTTAATGGCTCCGCGGAAAGCTCGTTAAAAGAGAAATCTATTTACATCCTAACTAAATTCTAATAAATTTTAAAACAGCTCAATATACAGGGTGTATCAAATTTATGTGCCCGCGTTATTAAAAAAAATTAATTTAATTTTTATTTTGCTTTTGATTGATAAAATGCAAACACAATAACATCCTCGCCTTGTTTTGAGATAAAATCAGTATTATTAAGTGCAACAAAAAAATTTGATTTTCTCTCGACAACAACACTTTTCTCTTGTTATCATATTATCCTAACCTAATTCTCTTATCCTACCTTAAATTTTATGCATTTGTCTTTATTCGTGGTATTTGTACACATCATGGATATTGTAAACTCCTCGTATCTTTTCTGAATCCACATGCCTCAGGACATAACTGTTTATTCCATTTTCATTGTGCACGATATATGGACCCTCGAAAATAGGCATTAGTTTTGCGCAAACGTCCCCAGTGAGATTTGATACTCGTAGTGCCCTTACCAGCACCTTTTCTCCCTTCTGAAAAGTCACTGGGCGTCGCCTCCTATTATGATTTTGTCTTTGGAGATATTTTTCATTACTGCGCTGCAGCCTCCTTTGCACAATTTCCAAGACTTGTTGGTATTCCCTCTGCTCAGGTTCTTCCCATGGCCGTAATGGCATAACACCCTTCATGATATATTCCGGAGTCTCTTTTGTCACCGTACTTGGAATCGTGTTTAAGTAGTTTTCTATTTCTGCCACTTTCCTGTCCCATCGTCTATGTTGTCCATTTGCAGCAATGCGAAGGAATTTCGTAGTCTCCTGTATAAAACGCTCTGAAGGATTACTTTGAGGATGTCGGATACTGACGAAATTTGTCCCTATTCCCCTGTCTTGAAGCTGTCCCTTGAAACGCTCACTCCGAAAATACGTCGCATTATCTAACAGAATTCTTCTTGGTGTTCCTACGGTGGCTATAAAATTGTCAATCTTTCTCATTATTTCTTCCCCCTTTGTTGTACGGCAACTGTATAACTTTACGTATTTTGAAAATATATCAACCATCACCAAAATATGCTTGTTCCTTTGCGTGGTCATTATCAGATCACTTAACATATCTATTGCCACAATATCCAATTTTTGACGGGATACAATATTTTTAGCAATATTTTCATTTCTGAAATTTCTGCTTTTATATTTTTGACATATTCCTGCTACCGATATGCCCATTGTCATTGTGTAACTTTTGTATGATCCTCTCTGCCAATGTCTGTGTTACCAAATATAGTTCCTTTCCATCGATTCTTTTGAAGAATATGTCATTTTCTCTCTCCGCTCTTCTTTTTTCTTTTTCCTCCAGCTCTTCTTGATTTATTCTTATTTCGTTTAACGAAAATACACCTTCCTCTTGTGTCAAGATATTTAGTCCCACCTGAAAAGCAATTCCTTCCTTTTTTCCAGTGTCTTCATCACGTGTGAGGGCGTCGGCTATAATGTTGTCTTTTCCTTTTATGTATCGAAACTCAAAATCATACTCCTGCAGCAACAAAATTCCTCGATGTATACGATTGTTAACCAGTCGATTTTTCATGATATGCACTAAAGCTGCGTGATCTGTTTCAATTGTAAATTTTGCTCCCAATAGATAAAACCTTAACTTATTTACACAAAAAAGTACGCTAGCAAACTCTAATTCAGTCACACTGTATTTTCTTTCGTGTGTTTTTGTCACCCGGGAAATAAAACAAATTGGCACTTCTTGATTGTTCTGTATCTGCGACAAAACTCCCGCGAATTTTTGGATGGACGCATCAGTTCGTAATATGAAAGGTAAATTGTACATGGGATGATATATTTTAGTTCCTTTCAAGAATTCTTCTTTTAATATTTGGAAAGCTTTCTCTTGTTCTTCTTTCCAATTCCATTTAACACCTTTTTTCAGTAATTTTATCAATGGAATCTCCTTCTGGCTTAAATCAGGAATTAGTTTTTTGAAATAGTTGATCGTACCAAGAAAACCTCTCAATGTTTTTAAATTCGTTGGCCTTGGGTATTCATCTATGAGTTTTATCCGGTCCTCGGCTAAACTAACTGTTTTTGTTTCCAATTTAAAACCCAAATATGTCACTTCTTTTTGAAAAAATTGACATTTTTCAATATTCAATTTTAATCCGGCCTTGTCCAGCTCTTCTAATATAATTTTTATGTGTTTTAAATGACTCGATTTATCTGGTGAAAAGATTAGTAAGTCGTCAATGTAGTGTACTATAAAATCTTCATACCTGTTTAACATTGTATGCAGAGCTCTTACCAGTGCTGCACAAGCACTTTGTAACCCAAAAGGCACTACTTTAAATCGGTACACAATACCATCGATCGAAAAAGCGGTGTAGTTTCTACATTTTTCTGCTAAAGGTATCAACCAAAAACTATGTTTTAAGTCAATTTTAGAAAAAATATATGATCCTGTAATTCTCCCAAAAATAGCCTCGATGTTGAGAGGTGATTCATATTGAGATACCGTGTGTTGATTTATATTCCGGGCATCCAAACATAGTCTCAATTCTCCACTGCTTTTTTTAACAATCACGATTGGGTTGATATACGGAGAGTCACATCTCTCTATGATTTGATTTTCTAACATTTCATTGATTTCTCCTTTCACCTCCTGTCGGTACTTATATGGGATGGGGTAAGTTTTCGATCGAAAATTTCCTAAGTCTTTCACCTCAAATGAATGTTCATACTTTTTGGCTACTCTGTTTTCTTCATTTATTAAATTTTCATACTCCCTCAATATTTCACGCAGTTCCTTCTCCTTTTCTTCTCCACATATCAATTTTATTTCTTTCTCCTCCGATTCTTTACACATGTTTATTGTGTATTCTGCATCCTCCATTTTGCATACTTCTTCGTCAAATACCACAGTTTCCATGATATCTTTTTCGTTCTCTTTTTCTAATCTGATCTCTTTTTCTTCTGGCTCATCTCTTTTTTCGAGGAATCCCAATCTTCATTTTCTTGTGTCAATCTTTCTTCTTCTTTTTCTTCTGTTGGGCTCATCTCTTCTTTTGAGGAATCCCAAGCTTCATTTTCATTTGTCAATCTTTTTTCTTCTTTTCCTTCTTCTGGGCTCATCTCTTTTTTCGAGGAATCCCGAGCTTCATTGTTTTTACTTATCTTCTCCTTCTTTCTTTTCTTCTTTTTCTGTCCTTGCTTAATTGCCAAATTCATTTCCACCGTTTGTTTTTTGTCTGCATTATCCTTTTTCCGTTTCTCATGTTCCTTGTCCATTTCCAGAATGTTAGGTTCTTCTTCTTTTCCATCTGTGATTTTCATCGTGTTATTTTTGAAATCTATCACCACATGTTTTTCTGACAATTCATCCACTCCTACGATCATATCATGCATCATGTTTGGCATTATAACACATTGTAGTGCATAAAATTTCTTCCCCAATCGAACCCTTATTCGTATTCCTTCATTTATTGTTGCCAAAGTCCGTTTATTTGCGCCCACTAAATTTACCCTGGGAATTTTGTAAATCAAATTCGTCAAATCAACCTCTTCTATTACTTTCCTGTTAATCAAAGTAATTTCTGAACCAGTATCAATCATAATTTTAATCGGTTTCTCATTTATAAAACCATCTACCAATTTTAAATTAGATCCACTTCCTTTATCATTATTTCCTGCTAATTTAATAAATTCCTTCGGGTGACAAAAAATTCCTGTTTGCTCTTTTGTTTTTAGTGAGCGCTTTCGTGAAAAGACGCTTGCTGTTCTTCTTCGCTTCTTCTTCCGTCGCTTTGTCTCTCATCCTCATATTCATATATTTGCGTGTTGTTTACCGCTCTTCTGTTTTCTCTTTGTCTGTCGGACCCGTATCGGTTTCCACGATTTTCCTGTTGATTCCTTCTATTATCATTTCTGTCCTCTTGATTTGTGCGGGTGTTATTTCTATTCTGGTTTTCTCGATATCTGTCTTCGTTCCATTGCCGATTTCTTTGTTCATAGTTTCCTCTTCCGTTATCTCTATTTTCGTTTTCTCTTCTTGTATAATCTCTCCTAAAGTTCTGTCTTCTATCTCTATAGTCTCGATTTTCGCGTTGTCTATAATTATCTTGCGATCTTCTTATTTCTCTTTCTCTCATTTTTGCTTCTCGTATTTGTAAGAATTGGCACAAACTGTCGATATCTTTGTAGTTTTGTAAAGTTATGTGATCTTCTAAGGTATCTTCAAAATGTCTGGCTATCAGTTCTACTAGCTGTTCGGAAGAATAATTGTACTGTAGATGTTTTGCATTATTATATAATTGTAGTGCATATGTTTTCTCTGAAATACCCATTCTTTCATGGTACCTCCCATTTTGCAATTCCTTGTTTATTTCTAGCTGTTGTATTTTTCCCCAGAAATAACTCAGGAACTTTTGTTCGAATTTATGCCAATTGTCCAATTCTTCTTCTTTGCTATCGAACCATAAACTTGCCTCATCTTTAAGATGGTTCCTTATCGTTTCTTTGGCTGTCTCGAAGTTACCGATGTGTCGTATTTTCTTTTTCAAATTGTTTATGAAAATTACTGGGTGTAATTTTTTTACATCCCCGCAAAATCTTATTTTCACATCCTCTGTACTATGGATAATCGTTTCCCTTCTTTCTCCGAAATTTTGTTGTTTTCTGATATCATCAATTAGTTTTTCATTATTTCGGCATCTTTCTTCTATTTCTTTCTTGTCTTCTTGTAAAGCATTTTCAAATTTGTTTTCCAACTTATTCTCCAAATTTTCTAGTTCCTTTTTCTGGCAATTTGTTAACTCCTCCATTTTATCTTGAATTTTCATTTCTTGTTCTTTCATGTGATCCTTCATTCTCATTTCTTGTTCTTGCATGTGATCTTTAATTTTCATTTCATACTTTTCTATGCGTTCCTCCATTTTCTTGTTTTTCTCTTCTATGGCTTGTTTTGTTTCCTTCTGATTTTCTTGCTTTATTCTTTTTGTTTCATCCATTTTTTGATCCATTTTTTGTTGTGTTTCATCCATTTTCTGTTGTGTTTCATCCATTTTTTGTTGTGTTTCATCCATTTTTTGTTGTGTTTCATCCATTTTCTTTGATGTTTCTTCCTGATTTTTATCCATTGCTTGTTTTGTTTCCTCCTGATTTTTATCCATTGCTAGTTTTGTTTCTCTTTGATTGTCATCCAGTTTTTGTGACTGGAGTTGCATCAGTTGTAATAGTTTATCTATTCCTGATAATTCCTGATTTTCTGATGCCATGATTTTTGTTTCGAAAATATCTTCTTGTTCTATAAGTTCTTCTTGTTCCAAATGTTCTTCTTGTTTTTTGTTTTCTTTGCTTTTGCTTCTGGTTGATATCGACATGTAGTTAAAATTTATCCCCGCCTAATATGAAATTCGAAAATACCTTGTATGCTGTCGAGACGAAAATTTTTCTCTCCCCAAATATAATCAATTTATCCCACAAATTTTTAAATATTTCAAATCCCAAATCAATCAAAAATAAAATAAATATGTAAAAACTGTACATAGATAAAAAATTAAGTCAAACAAATATTTCAAAAATTTTAAATATATCAACTTTTTCCGACGGGCAAATAAATTTTCCTTCACCTGTTTTTCCGTTCCCTATTCCCTTCAAATTCACAACCAGAGATACTTTAATGCCCTAACGTTGGCTCGCCATGTTGTTGTGATCTGCTTCTTATTAATTTTATATTAATTATTATTTATTTGATTAATCATTTAATTGTCGCAAATCATATATCAAAATTGAATAAAAAATCTCAGGGTGCCTTTTAATATATAAAAAAAAATCCAAATTATCTCACGTTATACTTATCTTCTCTCGTGGGTTCAGTATCTCTGAGTTGATCCTAATCGGGATAAAATAGGGAAAAGAAATAAAGCAAAATATTAAAATAAAGTTACGTATTTTTTATGGGAAATAAGCCACAATTTTACTAAAAAATGAATTTATTAACGTTTCGAAGCCCAAATCGGGTTTCGTTGTCAAAATACAAAATACTATTAAAATAAAACAAACATGTTGTTGCTAAGTAAAAAAATTCTTCTAATAATTTATTTAATCTGACTCATTTATATTGGCAATTCAGACGTATATTATACATTTTAAAGTAGAAGACTTTAAAATGATATCGCCAATATTTATGAGTTGCGTTCCTGGGACGACTTTACTAAAAGATAGTTCATTCGATTACATGAAATCAATCCCAACTCAAGAATATCCGTTGCAAAAAATCATAGCAGGTGATCTGTCTTTAAAAAGACAACCAAATGCAACGATGACAGTAAAATTCTCGCGTTAGAGATTCCATAGTAAATCACGAGGGAAAACCAGGAAAAAACCTCGTGATACTATCCCGACATCGTAAGTATTTGGTCTTACATTTAATCTACCTTCAAAAAACTAATACCAAATTCTGACTTTAATATGTTTAAATTATAAATAATAATAATATTACATAGATATACAATAAGTAATACTAAATAAAACTTGTACTAACTCGATATTGTGGTATTATAATATCACCCTGTATAAAAAGATGTTTTATTGAAAAGTAAATAATATAATTATTGATCGACCATGACCGAGGCCAGCGCGTGATGTTGCAATAGCTTAATCCGTATATAAGTGAACGCCCGATGATATAGATATTATTGTTGTAGTAGGTCATTACTGTTAAATGTAAACATATTGTTATGGTTAGTCGTTGATGGAGGTGATTGTAAATATAATGTATTTGAACCAAACAATAGAGTTTTAATTAATTGGGACCAGAAGGCATAACATCACACTATTTAATACATGGCTGATCCTGCAGACTAGAGGAGGTCTTCTGAAAGGAGCAGAGATGGTGGCGCCAGCGTGGAAATACCGACGACGAAAATGGGAGTTCGACCAGGACCCAGGAAGACGATAAACCCAGTGAGCGACAGTGTAAAGACAAAGTGGAAATAAAATGTAAGTAAGAATGTCTATCTTTATTAAAAATGCCTCCCTCGTTTTTATATTGTTATTGAACATTGAATATTTATCTTTGCTGACTTTTGAATAATTTATGAAGTATCGATTTTTTTTTAAGAATATCTATAAATTTTGAAATATGAAGTGATTTTTGAATTGAATATTTTTATAGAAGTTTATTATATCTGCTATTATTGAATTTTTATTGAATTTGAATTTTTTGAATTTATTTGAAAATCTCTATCCGATTTCGATTTTTAGTACGGTTATTTTTGAATATTTTATGGAATATCGAATTTTTTCCAAAAATTTCTATCGAAGTTTGAGATATAAACTTATTTTGAATATTTTTATCTAACTTTTGCATATGCTATTTTTGAATTTTTATTGAATTTTTGTCGAATAGGTATACTATTATTGAATTTTTATTAGCCAGTTGTTTTTAGTATTGATATTTATTGAGTATATTTAGTACATTTTCATCGATTTTGTGTTAAATTTTGTATGATATGAACTTGAATTAATAATTTTTGTGTGATAAATGATATATAAATGATTTTTTTTTAATGAATAATGATTAGGGATGACATACGTTAATATAAGAGCTTAAGACAAACATCCCAAGTAGCAATTTTTCGACGCGTTGGTTGTCAGTACAAACAAATGCACTGTATATAACGTTGCCACAGTGGACTTTCAGTTGTTTCGGCCAACGACCCCTAACCCGACTGACATTACGATGTTACAACGTTAAGTAATATCTTTAGTTATATGGGCAACTAAGTTATTACTATTGTGACAACTACATATCACAGTTAAGTTTTTTCAACAATCGCAACTACTTAAAAACGTTATAATGCTAAACTAATTTACGCCCGTGGGTTTTCTGGCCGACTAGGTAGTTGTCTCTCACGACCCCAGGGCCTTTACGTATAGTTCTATAGATGTGTGACACGTTTACGGCAACTTCAGGAGCAAAAAAAGAATTTACTTTATAACCGTACTTTTTTCTTATTATTTTATATTTTATTTTGCTGGAAATTTTCGATTTATTTAACAACCTGTTTATTTGTTTTTTATTAGCTGGTTTCTCCATTGTCCATTGTTTTATCAGTAGATTTGATAAGCTTAAAGTTGGATTTATAGTTTGACGTAGCGTAGACGTAGACGCAACGTAGACGTAAGAAACGGACTGGAGACGGAAGAAAATATTATGTCAATTTATAGATCGACGTAGCGGAATTTTTGCACATGAGTAGAAAGAGTAAACAATGACTTAATTCTAATTCAACAACATAGCCTATAAATTATACGAACAGTAAACAAACTTTGTGTTTATTTATTTATACTTATACTATTATTTATTATAATATTTATCTGTTTTGTGTGTTACATGGATTAGGAAATAAACGAAAGTATGCTCTTTGGTGCCGCATGCCGTGGGATTTCCAACTATTTTGTTTCATTTCCTGGTCTTTAAATGTTTATTGGATTTACCTATCGTATAATATGTGTGGATAACCACGAATTAGGCTAATAAACAACTCATATTTATCTGAAATATTGAAATGACTCTATGATATATTTTTATTAAATTAATAACTTAACATCCATTGTATTAACAAATAATTAACAAAATTCGAATATGTTGACAATCAACTTTTTACACAACACAAGGAATGAGGGGCGGGGCGGGTCCACTTTGAGTGACAGAACAAAATTCTGCCTTATGATTGGCCAGACGGAAGAAACGCACTGTAAAAGATGAAAGTTGGTCATCTCTTGTGTTATGTTACGTTTCTCTTACGTTCCGTCAGGCGCTTGCGTTCATCTATAAACACGAGTACACAAAATTCGGTGTTGATCTTTTCCAGTGCGTCTCCGTTGCGTCTACGTCTACGCCAGGGCCGGACTGGCTCATGAAAAAGGCGCCAACCCAAATTCTAAAAAAGGCGCCAACCTAATATCTAAACAAAGGCGCCAGACCTCCCTCCTAAGATTTTACATCAAACTTTTTATGCAAAGTAAATCAATATTACTCGTGATTTTTTTTAAGTTTAATTTTAAATTAACTCAATGAAGTAATTTACTATTTTTATTGGGAATAGTAAATTATATTAAGAGGAAACAGTAGCGATCAACAGGTAGCGAAAACGCGTTCCAAGATTGCGGCTGTAATTTTGAATATTTTTTCGAGATATTTGGCACACGTATTCGTAATATAATAAAGAATGGCGGTACAGAGCCCAATTTGAAAAATATATTAATATGTGGAAATTGCTCTGTAATTAAATACAATATTAAAAAAACGAGCCTGTACCGCCATTAAGAAGAACAAAAAATACACTTTCTTCAAATAAACTTTTTTTATCCGATGCCTAAATTTTGTGTCATTTTGGAACTACTAATGAAATAAAAAATTTTAGTAGTTCCAAAATCACACAAAATCTAGGCGTCGGATAAAAAAGTTTATTTGAAGAAAGTGTATTTTTTTCTTCTTCTTAATGGCGGTACAGGCTTGTTTTTTTAATATTGTATTTAATTACAGAGCAATTTCCACATATTAATATATTTTTCAAATTGGGCTCTGTACCGCCATTCTTTATTATATTACGAATACGTGTGCCAAATATCTCGAAAAAATATTCAAAATTACAGCCGCAATCTGGGAACGCGTTTTTGCTACCTGTTGATCGCTACTGTATCACCTTAAGATGCCACAAAAATATAGCTTCAGTTTCCCAGTATCCCTTTTAGTCCGGAGACATTGGAGTGAGTCATCAGTGGTGGTGCAGCTGGAACAGAATGAGAAAGGATGATACGGAACATCATCAACTACAGCAACATCAGTAGTTAAGGGAAAAAAAGGCAAGTACTTAGCAAAAAGAAAAGAAGAAGGAGGAAACTATAATCTTCGGAAGAAGAGAGTCTTCGGTTAGAAGATATCAGGTCAGGGGTAGGGACCTGACCAAGACGGATCTTCCAGGGGGGAAACCAGGCAACCGACGGATCTTCCAAGCAACCTTGCAAGGAGCTTCTCACTTGGGGAAAAAATCTAGAGAGAAAGAGGAGAACTCCGACATAAGACTATGGTAAGAGCAATGGAGAAACGAGAATTACAAATAATTTAGTGAGACTAATGTCTGACCATACAAACACGAAGGTCGAGATCAAGAATGATATATAAACCTTAAGAGTGTCACCGAAGACATGGAGAGCACTTTTAGACAAGTCACCCTCGGCAAAATTGAGAAACGAGATAGAAAGTGGAGAAAACCGACGAGGAAGGAAGGACTAAGGAGACGGCAAGCGTTTCCACACCGATGGACTTCGAAAGTTCTTCCCCGAAAAACTTAGTGAAAGAGAGATTGAAATGATCGCAACGGTCCCAAACTCGGGTGAAAGAGGCTTTGAAAAAATAAACGACATTATAAAGTCGAATGGGAAGAAAATATCTATATGCGGGCGCCAAACCGGGAAGAGGGAATAAATCTGCAGGCGACTTAGTAGTGGTCATGGAACAAGGACTTTCCGGTGAGGGGAAAAGGTACCACGACCTGATCAGGGAAAAACCGGTAGTATGTGCATGAGGTACATACAGCCCAGGAGAGGTGAAGTATAGTCCGTCCGCTTTATCTTTTCCCATGCGGTACGATTCATTTTCAATCAAATTAAGTCAAAACATAAATTGAAACGAACGTCGATGTGTATATACATTTTGTATACTGTATACTATATACTACACACATCGGCGTACGTTTCACTTTCTGTTTTGATATAATTTGATTGAAAATGAATCGCACCGCGTGGGAAAAGTTATAGCGGACGGACTACACTTTTAACTTAATACTATGACCACAATTACAAGAAAGGGTTAGGAGGAAGAGAACAGGGGAAATCGTCAGACTATTTTCATTGTTCCTGTAGAGAAATGGGTGACAGGAGTAAGAGACTACTGGCAATTCTTTTGAAATTGAGGGAAGACATGGAGACACTGGAGATCAGAGTAATTATATTATCATAGCCCCCCATGACTCATTACTCTTAATAATGGGGAGCTGTAGAAGTAGGAACATCAGGCAAATCCTGAAAGTAATCTTCATGGTTATGGACATCCACCTCTCACTGAGAAGTACGAACGCGGGGACGCAGAAGTTGATTGTGAAGGGAGGTGGAAAATCCTACGTCGAGTTGCTAATCAAGGGTACCGCAGACACGAGGAAGGAAGAGATTAGTGTCAAAAGCGCTAAGAAGACTAGGGGCGGGGACCTCAACCTCGAAGTGGCAGAAAAAGAACAAGCCGAGCACCTGAAGAAGACTATCGTGGCCCGCACGGAGGGAAACACAGTAGAAGATGTCCGGAGCTATCAGGACCAGGTGAAAATATTTTATATAGACGGAGATGTCACAAAGGAAGAAATCCTGAAGATGGTTCGGAGGTATACCGGCAGCAGGAAGCCTAACGACGTCAAACTCGTCTCTATGGGAAAATGGAGAAGGCAATACAACCGTTACAGTCGAAATCGCAGCCAAGAAGGCGCTGGAAAGAGAACATATACCCATTGGCTGGAAGTCGTGCAAGATACGGGAGAGTCTGCATGTACCTCAGCGGTGCCTCAGATGCCTGCCATTCGGGCATAGTAAAACCGACTGCAAGGGAAAAAACAAATCGGACTCCTGCTACCTAGGAGTGCTACAAAGGCACCTACGTTTGTAAAAGATAATAGTGAATCCTTTCTGAACATCTCACTGGTTTCAACGTCACTTCTAAACAGGGTCATAAGCTAGACTGTTTTGGAAGAAGAATCGCTCAGCTTACATAAATATGTGAGTTTTGAAATAACGAGCAAAAGGAAGAAACAGGAAGATAGAGATATCGATCTAAAGAGACCTTTAAATGAGGAGGTTTTTATGGATGCTTTTCGCTTGATTGGTCCGAGATGCGAGGATGTAAGTAAGTTGATCGAGGGTCTAAGTGCGACATCACAGTTGGCTTATGTGAAGTTAAATGGGAGGTATGAAAGGAAACAACCATACTGGTGGAATGAGCGACATGAATATTTGAGGACAAATTGTATTAGTAGAGTAAGAAGGGTAGCACAAAATTCAACTCGTATCAGGTATCAAATTAGCTTTAAAGGTAGAAGATTAGATAAAGAATATCTGATATGAGTTGAACGAGTTGAATTTTGTTGTACCCACTGGCCTTATTATGTAGCACTCTAGGGTGCAACATTCTTATATGTATAATGTAGAAGTAAAAATTGTCTTCGAGGGCGCCGCTCGTTGCATCTAAGCTATTTATTACAATAGAATCAGCGGGGATTGATATTTGCGAAAGGCGCCTGAATCGCAAAAATGGTCTTCGAGGGCGGCGCGCATCGCATCTAAGCTATTTGATTATCTGATACCTGATACATGTTGACAAGTTGTATTTTGTTCATTGTCTGGCTTCATTATTTAGGATTCTGGGGCGCCACAATCCAGTATGTATACCGTAGTTATGGAACGCAGAAAAATACACCTGTATAATTCAGGCCAATTGTGCGGGATGTAACATGTAACACTCTTTATATCAGATAATCAAATAGCTTAGATGCGAGGCGCAGTGCCCTCGAAGACCATTTTTAAAATTTGGGTGTTTTTCGTAGGTATAAATATCCGCTATTTCTATTATATCAGAAACAGCGGAAATTGATACCTATATGTCTTCGAGGGCGTCGACAAAAGTTTTCTTCGAGGGCGCCGCTCGTTGTATCTAAGCTATTTATTAAAATAGAATCAGCGGAGATTGATACCTACCAAAGGCGCCTGAATCGAAAAATTGTCTTCGAGGGCGCCGCGTCTAAGCTTTTTATTATAATGGAAACAGCGGAAATTGATATCTACGAAGGGCGCCCGAATCGTAAAAATTATCTTCGAGGGCGCCGCTCTTTGCATCCAAGCTATTTATTATAAAAAACAGCGGATATTAATACCTACGAAAGGTGCCAGAATCGTAAAAATCGTCTTCGAGGGCGCCGCATCTAAACTATTTATTATAATACACACAGCGGAAATTACCTACGAAAGGCGCCCGAATCGTAAAAACTGTCTTCGACGGTGCAGCTAGTTGCATCCAAGCTATTATAAAAGAAACAGCGGATATTGATACATATGAAAGGCGCTCGAATCGTAAAAATAGTCTTCGAGGGCGCCGTCCGTCGTAGCTAAGCTATTTGATTATCTGATGCCTGATACAAGTTGTCTTTTGTTGTACCGACTGGCTTCATTATGTAGGATTCTGATTATTGAAGCATGTAAAAACATTTTTTAGGGGAATGGTAGCTGCATCATCTTTGTGTAAAGGTTCAAAAAAAATTTTTTCCAGTTTAATTTTTTTATGGATAGATAGGTACTAACGAAGGCAAAAGGCGCACCGGCCCTCTGGCCGGTGGGCCGGCGGGCCAGTCCGGGCCTGGTCTACGCTACGTCAAACTATAAATCCAACTTTAATCTTTGTATCAGCTTTGCTAGACAGGGTTGCCAGGCCAGTTCTTACTCTTTCAGTACTACAGTGGAACCTCGATAACTCGGATTAATCGGAACCGCGGCCGATCCGGGTTATCGAAAATCCGGGTTAGCCGGAGAAAATGGTAAAAATTAATAAAATACAGTATACTTACAGATAAACTCCGTTATAATTGAAATAACATGAAATATATATGCACAGTACACATTAACTTACATATAGTTGTATAGAGTATTGTTCATTTCTTGGTAATAAAAAAATCAGTCAGTTTCGGTTGCGTCAATTTCGTCTGCCGCTTGCGTGCTGTGCGATCCCGCAGTCTCTTTAACATCAGCAGTTCAGCCGGCGATGTTTCCGCTTGCCGCTCGAAATAAACCATTAGTGCGTCTAATTGGGTCATTGCGTCTCCATGACTCATCACTGGCTGTTCAATGTCACCGTCTGCGTTCTCAGCGTCTGATTCACTAGCGTCAGGTAAACACAACGCGATCACTGCCTCGTCAGTAAGTGGCGCATAACCTGCGTTATTATCTGCCTCTAACCACAGATTAATGTCACTTTCATCGACTTCAGAGCAACCGTCAATATTTTGGAACATATTCAAAAGTTCTTGGGGCTGGACTTCGTCTGGCGAATCATTTTCCAGGTAACAGTTATCCACTGGTTGAATTGAATTTTCTGGCAAGTCGCATACACAGTTTTTTCCAAGATTTTATCAAGCTGATTGTAGTCACTTGTTCCCAAGATTCTGCAATCATATAAATTACAGTTTTGACATTGAACGTTTTGAGAACTTCAACTACACCGTGTTGTCCTTCGTCTTCTATGATTGTGCTTAACATCTGTCTTCTGTAAACCTTCTTAATTTTCTCTAGAACCCCCTGGTCCATGGGCTGTAATAGCGCTGTTACATTAGGCGGCAAAAACTTGACGGTAATGTCCCCACTGACTAGCACATCTGCTGAAGGATGCGAAGGCGCATTATCAATTATTAGGACAGCTTTATTTGGCAACCCACAGTCTTTTAAATATTTTGTTACACCTGGCACAAAACAATCAAAAAACCAGTTTTTAAAAGTGGTGCTGTCCATCCATGCATTCTTTTGAGACTGGTAAACAACTGGTAAAGAATCCCGATTTACATTTTTCAGTGCTCGCGGATTTTTTTATTTTCCTATTAAGACTAGGGGAAATTTATGCTTCCCCGAAGCGTTGCTGCAGGCCATTATTGTCAATCGGTCTTTACTTTTTTTGTATCCTTTTGCGGCTTCTTCAGTTTTTGAGGCCAAAGTTTTGCTTGGCAACATTCTGTAAAACAGGCCAGTCTCATCGGCGTTATATATTTGATCTGCCGTTAAATTTTCTTCTCTCACAAAATCCAAAAACTTGCTTTTATAGTCATGAGCAGCGTTGTTGTCCCCAGATAGACTTTCTCCAGTGATAGATAGTTGGCGTATTCCATGACGTTTTTTCCATCTATCCAGCCAACCTTGACTCGCAGTGAAATTTGGTTCACAATCAGGCAACATTTTATTCAGCTTGAGTGCTGTTTCTTGAATAATTGGTCCAGACACTGGTAATCCACGTTCGCGTTCCGCACAAAACCACACATACAAAGCGTCGTCGAGAGTCTCATTTTTAGCTTTATTAGTTTTGCACCGATTGTCCAAACTGTCTTTTGTTATCATTTTTAAACAGAATTCTTCGATTTAATTCTGTTTTTCTTCCAATCCGATACTGTAGATGTACCGACACCATATGATACTGCAACTGTTTTTAAAGATTCGCCTTTATCAATTCTACCTAAGGCTTCTAGTTTCTTTTCCATTGTCACTACAACATTTTTACGTTTCGCTGCCATTACGTAGACAAAAAAAAACACAAAATCTGAATAGATTTACGAACGATTACAGAAGGGAAGCGAATAATACGACTGTAGTACACACAATACGGTTCTCAATCGCAACGATTTTATTATGTTATTTAATAACAGTGGATTACTAAGACCATTGTTTCAAAAAGAATTTTTTAATAGTCTTTTCAAACAATGCTGACAGTTTAAAATAAATAAAGGGTACAATACTACAGGTGCCTGTTGATTCCGATAACCCAAACAACGAACGTTGTGTGCCATGAGTCATTTTTACTGTCGTAAAATATGGTTCAAATTACACTAATACCCATTATCTCTCAAATATTATATTACATGAAAGAATACCCACGAACGAACATATAAAACACGCTGTATTTTCCTGTCACCGTGTCACACAAAAAATTGGCAAGCGCAAGTATTATACATATTATAATAATTATTATTACATGTACTTGAGCTGGGCAATTTTATTTGTGACAAGGTGAGAGGAAAATACAGCGTGTTTTATATATTCGTTCATGGGTATTCTTTCATTTTTCCGACTGTACATTTTTATTGTTGAAATGTTTGTCTGATAAAAATCGGTCCGGGTTAGCCGGACTTCCGGGTTATCGGGGTTCTACTGTATATCCGTTGCAAGATAATTTGGCTGAAACTCCGACAAAATATGTACTTTTTGTACATATTTTGTCTGAATTCCATCCGAATTATCTTGCAGCGGATAGTAGTTTTGCTTTCAAAAAATCAATAGAAATCAGTAGATTCTTTTTAGGCCCTGTAAATACAGTAAAATCTGTGTTAACGGTTACCTGTCAAAATCGCCCGGTTTCATAATCAACTTAAAGTAAACATTAAGTAGAGTTCACTTTAAAGTTGACATTTACCCATATATGAATTGTGATAAAGGTAGGTACCAACTTACCTAAAATTTAAAATCAACTGATTATGAAACCGAGCGTTACAATCATTTTGAAAATTCTCCAAACCAATTATATGAAGATTTCCTTATTTAGATCTGGTATTTACCAGTTTCATTTCTCTGTCCATCTATTATCATCATCTACGTCCTGAATCTTATTTTCGGTAATGACATTGGGAAATTGTAACAAAATGTCTGAAAATTAATTTAGAAATTGGGTGAATACTATTAAAAAACAAATTTTATTTTAGTGATAACAAAATATGGAAATATACCAAACATCTAAAAAAAAACATTGCCTACTAGAATTTTTTAAATAATATTAAAAATATACCAAAACAGTAGATATCTACTAAATGTGGCAACGCTGTTAAGGAGAATGATGCACTTCATTGCACTGGTCACATGACCTCTGTCACCCAATAAGAGGGTGCGTTCTAAAGTGGTTGGGATAGTCGGTCCAGGCCGTGTTTGGTCGGCGATTGGACTTCTCGGTTGTCTCATCCGTCTATGGTTGGTAATAAGGTATATTTTAAGTAATATTGGTAATGTTGTTTAATGCACCATTTTGGTTTTTTTTGGGATGTAAAGAAAATAAAAACACAAAATACAAAAAATGCAGGCATTTTCTAATACCTTTAAAAGCACCATCAATACATTAAATTTATACAAAACATCTTTAACATAAATTCTGGCTTTTATATTAAAATTAGATTTTTTAAATATACATATTTTTTGTTAAAAAGGTGATAAAAAATGAGCGCGTGTGTTTTTTAAAGGTGGAATATCCATATTTGACGGTAATCTGAGATGCGTTTATAAATTTCACATCAGGTAATTTTGTAAGTCCTTATTTATGTATTTATATAAATTTAAATACCTGATATGCTGTCAAAATAGTTTACTTTTTATATAGGTAAAAAAACATAACCAGCCCGACTCTTTGAGCAACCATTGCACGCAGTCACTTTTTATAGTCGCTTCAGTTGTCTTATGCAACGCTTAAGGTTGCCTAGGCAACGTCAAGACAACTCAAAAATCGTCCACCAAATTAGTGCAGAATTGGGTCGTCTGCTAGGCAATAACAACGTTGTAACAAAACGTTGCCACGCGGTAGACAACGTTGTCGGGTCGACAAATTGCTACTTGGGATTGCTATAAGCAAGAGATTTATTTTTAACGAACCGACCTGATGCGTCGAGATAAGGAATTTGGAGAAGAACTATATAGATAAGAAGAAGAACTAACAATAGTATAAGCTAAATATTATGAGACAACTTGAGACAATAAGAAACCCACTGCTCTTGTCAAATTGGGAAGGTACTAAGTGATTTATAGAAGCTTGGAAGCTTATTAGAGACCCACTCTGTGTTTTGAGAGTACCTATTTTATTCATGATTATTCGTGAATAAACAACGGCCTCAAAGCAAGGGATTGAGGTTGTGATATTTTTAGAAGAATTTGAACCGCATAAAATACCTATTTCGTGTTTTGAGTTAACTATATCACCTTAATGGTGCGTACAGATCAGGGCGAAAATTCGGGTTAATATTGGCGGAAAACTAAGACATCCGAGTGAAACCTCTTTTATTAAGGTAAAACGAAGGTATCGGAGCTAGTATATGAAGTGATGATTATGATGTTATATGAAATGATATATGAGATAAATGATATATGATTGTTATATGAAAGATGTATATGAAGATGAATTATGTACACTGTAGAAGTGTTATTATGTGGAGAAAATGAAGAAATATAGTTGTAGTACCAGACAAGAAGAAGAAGAGAAGAAAAGATAATTTTTTTATTAAAATATGTGGGAAAAATGAAAGAAGACACATAAAAATTGCAAGAAAAGAAGCAAAATTAAGAATAATATCAAATAAGAAGCTAATCATTGAATTATGTCTAAGAATTAAAGCTGTAAATTTTTTTTCTCTAAAGTAATGTTAATTATAAATAACTTATTTTTAAATGTAGATAATGAATTCAGGTTAAATTTTCGCGAAAAATGGAAGTGTTTGAATTAAGGATAGACAATATCTTACAATAGTGTTAGTAGATAGTAAGCAAAGGGACACAAAAAGTGGTGAAGTTCTTAGAGAGATTAAATCTTTATTATAGGTACAAGAGAGTTATTAGAAGTTTTTTTAGAGACACATATTAAAAGTTTTAGAGAGATTACATTTTTATTATAGGTACAATATTTTAAAGTTAGTAAGGCGTATATAAATAAATCAAAATAAGACTGAAATAATAAGATGAAATAGTAAAGTAACGTTAAATTCTTTTTTTATATACCATTTAATAGAAGTTTAGGTAATATTTAGCTTAGCTTAGGAAGTATTAAAGTCGAGATTTTATTACAATTAGATTAGTTATGGCTTATAGGCACTAGAAGACTAATTAAAAGTTAGGATCAATTTCATTCACTGTGGACACTGTTTTGATGAAGTGAATTAGTGAACGGAAAAAAAAAGGACGAAAAGACACGACGTGAAAGTACGTGAACTAGTAATAGGTTATAAAATACCAGTTTTAGTATAGGGAAAATATGAACTTTTGTGTAAAATAGGAAAAAGAATATACATGTTTAGGGAAAAATTGATTGATCTGAAATGTACCATGTTACAGTTAGTTAGCATAGTTAGGAAATTTAATTTTTCAAAATAGTATTAGGTAACCATAAACAATTTTTGTAAAAGGGAAAGAGGAGCATCACATTTTAAAAATATGTAATTTTAACAAAACGGGGAGGTGTGGTATTATAATATCACCCTGTACAAAAAGATGTTTTATTGAAAAGTAAATAATATAATTATTGATCGACCATGACCGAGGCCAGCGCGTGATGTTGCAATAGCTTAATCCGTATATAAGTGAACGCCCGACGATATAGATATTATTGTTGTAGTAGGTCGTTACTGTTAAATGTAAACATATTGTTATGGTTAGTCGTTGATGGAGGTGATTGTAAATATAATGTATTTGAACCAAACAATAGAGTTTTAATTAATTGGGACCAGAAGGCATAACATCACACTATTTAATGCAATATGTTATTGATTTACTAATCGTGGTATTTTCTTTCTATTGACTTCCTCTTTCAGTATGGGTAACCACATCCTACTGCATTCTACCGAGGAATTTGCGACACAATTGGTTTCATTTAGCATAATTAGAGCCGCTTCTTTGATTTTTCTCTTTTTACTATCTGATTCTTTCAGGACTATACTTGAATCTCTCCACTGGACTATATGTTCATTATCCCATGCATGTTGACATATTTGAGATCTATCAAATTCTCTGTTTTTAATATAAGACTGATGTTCATTTATATTAAAAACAGAGAATTTGATAGATCTCAGATATGTCAACATGCATGGGATAATGAACATAGAGTCCAGTGGAGAGATTCAAGTATAGTCCTGAAAGAATCAGATAGTAAAAAGAGAAAAATCAAAGAAGCGGCTCTAATTATGCTAAATGAAACCAATTGTGTCGCAAATTCCTCGGTAGAATGCAGTAGGATGTGGTTACCCATACTGAAAGAGGAAGTCAATAGAAAGAAAATACCACGATTAGTAAATCAATAACATATCGAGTTAGTACAAGTTTTATTTAGTATTACTTATTGTATATCTATGTAATATTATTATTATTTATAATTTAAACATATTAAAGTCAGAATTTGGTATTAGTTTTTTGAAGGTAGATTAAATGTAAGACCAAATACTTACAATGTCGGGATAGTATCACGAGGTTTTTTCCTGGTTTTCCCTCGTGATTTACTATGGAATCTCTAATGCGAGAATTTTACTGTCATCGTTGCATTTGGTTGTCTTTTTAATGACAGATCACCTGCTATGATTTTTTGCAACGGATATTCTTGAGTTGGGATTGATTTCATGTAATCGAATGAACTATCTTTTAGTAAAGTCGTCCCAGGAACGCAACTCATAAATATTGGCGATATCATTTTAAAGTCTTCTACTTTAAAATGTATAATATACGTCTGAATTGCCAATATAAATGAGTCAGATTAAATAAATTATTAGAAGAATTTTTTTACTTAGCAACAACATGTTTGTTTTATTTTAATAGTATTTTGTATTTTGACAACGAAACCCGATTTGGGCTTCGAAACGTTAATAAATTCATTTTTTAGTAAAATTGTGGCTTATTTCCCATAAAAAATACGTAATTATAAAAATGCCACAAGGAAATAGCTTCAGAACAACATTAAAATAAAAATACAGAATTGTCTTTTATTTATCAAATTATTACTCTGAAATCTATCGAATCTAAAAAACCTGTGGACACAGATGTCCGAATGAAAGTTATACCACTTAAATTTATTATCTTCACAAAAAAAAAACAATTTATCGGTTTGTTCCCGATGACTTTGGTAAAACAAACTAAACCAAACAAATTTATGTCTTCGCAAGGTTACCTATATTTACTATTTATATTTTGAAATATTGGAACTTTAATTCATATGCTTTTTACTCAAAAATTTATTTCCCGAACATAAAAATCTCTTTCACATAAATTGACTGACCTTTTGCTTCCCTCACTCGGATGTCTTCTCGTACCCCAAACAGCTCTCCCTCGTTGATTATGTTAAAGGCTACTCATCAAAGCCTCTCTCCGTTGTCCAGCTTCAAAACTGTCAGCATACCAGCACTAATTCTCCAACAAACCGTGTTTCTTTGACACGTTCTCATTCAAACAAAACTCCAAAAATTCTCTGCTCTCCTTCTCACAATACTACAGAATCAAAGAGGTATTTCGTCTCGATTTGATCTGTCGCTCGTTCCACTTTTCAACACTATTTTCCACTATCAACCAGCCACTGATATATGCTAACTATCTACTCCACTTAACACGTCGAAAACCGCTTCTTCTCGCTGCCAACAACATAATGAATAATTTTTCAACCTCTCTCCATCATCCAATCCATCTTTTCCCCTTCCACATTCCAAGAATCAAAACATTGACTTTTCCATTTGACAAACAACAGTCACCCTCAAATTTGTTTCGACAATCCTAATTACTTTCGGAGAAACTCTCCCACATATACTCGTATTGAAATGAAGATATTAAAATTCCAACTTTCTTTTCAATTATCAATTTCGAGAAATATTGATAATTACCTATACAGTAAACAATTTTTTTCCATTTTAAATCTAAATACATAGTTCTTTTCACTTTAATTATTCACAAAAGTCTTTAATGGTTCCGCGGAAAGCTCGTTAAAAGAGAAATCTATTTACATCCTAACTAAATTCTAATAAATTTTAAAACAGCTCAATATACAGGGTGTATCAAATTTATGTGCCCGCGTTATTAAAAAAAATTAATTTAATTTTTATTTTGCTTTTGATTGATAAAATGCAAACACAATAATATATATATATATATATATATATATATATATATATATATATATATATATATATATACAAAATATGCATAAGATGGAATGCAACCACAGACACGTGTTTCTGACTTATTAGTCGTCATCAGTATGGTATAGCCAAACAGGAGCAACGCAACCAATTTGTGGCTGTAATGTTAGAAGACCCTCAGGATTCGAGAGCAACAACTAACACATCCACGGAGGAAGCTACAGCTACCTGAGGAAAGTAATGCCAAACGTTTAAAACGTTTTAAAATCAAACAAGGAGAGGTTAACGCGAGTTAATAGATATCGGCATGGCTCGCAACAATGAAAATACAAAATATGCATAAGATGGAATGCAACCACAGACACGTGTTTCTGACTTATTAGTCGTCATCAGTATGGTATAGCCAAACAGGAGCAACGCAACCAATTTGTGGCTGTAATGTTAGAAGACCCTCAGGATTCGAGAGCAACAACTAACACATCCACGGAGGAAGCTACAGCTACCTGAGGAAAGTAATGCCAAACGTTTAAAACGTTTTAAAATCAAACAAGGAGAGATTAACGCGAGTTAATAGATATCGGCATGGCTCGCAACAATGAAAATACAAAATATGCATAAGATCCATCTTATGCATATTTTGTATTTTCATTGTTGCGAGCCATGCCGATATCTATTAACTCGCGTTAACCTCTCCTTGTTATATATATATATATATATATATATATATATATATATATATATATATATATATATATATATATATATATATATATATATATATATATATATATATATATATATATGTATACAAGCTAATAATCGATAGTGAAGTCAGGAAATGGAATAGAGACAGAAACCAACTAGAAGAAAGTTTATTACCCGGCAATTCAAAAACTGATAAGCAATACAATGGACACGGATAAAAAAGTGATGACGAACTTGGCAAAGAAAAACGGAAATGTGCGAGAACAAAAGAAAAACAACAAGACGGAGAAAGGAACATAATACAGAAATAGACATGAGAAATACCACAATTATTGGTACATGGAATGTAAGAACATTATACGAAATAAGCAAGTTGGAGCAAGTGTATCAATAAATGAACAAATATAACGTAGATATTATGGGATTAAGCGACACACGTTGGAATGGCAGCGGAGAAATCCGAGTAAAAGAGCGACAGGCAATGATGTACACGGGAAATATAAATGAAAACTATAAACATGAAAAAAGTGTTGCAATAATGATGTCAGAGAAAAGAAAAAATGCTCTATTGCAATGGGAGGCAACATCTGAAAGAATTATATGGGCGAGATTCAAGGCAAAATACTACAACATATTAGTAATCAACGTTTACGTACCCACAAAAGAAAGCAATGAGGAAGACAAGGATGAGTTTTATGAGCTGCTCCAAACAACATACGACAATGTAAGTAATAAATACAAAAGAGACATAAAATAATACATACTTAGTTGGAGATATGAACGCCAAAGTAGGGAATAATAACAGAGGACATAAATCAGTTATGGGAAAGGAAGGATTAGGAGAAAGAAATGATAACGGAAGTCGACTGCTGCTTTGTGAACAAAACGAGATTATAATAGGTAGAAGTATGTTTAAACAAAAAAAGATATAGACAGAAACGTGGAGGTCTCCAGGAGGAATATACAGAAATCAAATCGACCATATACTAATCCAGTCAAAATGGAAAAGTTGGCTACAAGACGTTAAGAGTCTACGAGGAGCAGATGTGGGATCAGACCACATGCGAGTAAGGGCCAAAATAAAGATGAAATTAGCCAACGACACAAACCGGAAGGTAAACACAAGAAGAAGATACAATGTCGAAACTCTTAAACAAGAAAACACTAGAATCAAATTCACAGAAAGACTGAAACTAAACCGAACAGCAGTGTCTCAAAATGAGGAAACAGAGGAAGAAATATGGAAAAACTTCAAGGAGATAATGTCAAAAACTGCAAACGAAACTATGTATAGGGATGAAAAAAAGAGAAAACAAGAAATGGATAACCAGAGACACATTATACTCCAGGGAAATAAGGCAAAAGTATACCATATCCGGGACACTTGAACAGCCAAGTTGCAAATGGATTTTATTTTTTGGATACTATATAACTATTACATTAAGTATAAATACAAAAATGCCCGTCACCGAACGAGAATTTTAGTTATTAACAAATAAGGGTCAAAAATGGAAGTTTGTTCTTTTAAATCGCTACTGGTAAAAATAAATAATTAAATATCTTATCTAGAGTATTCATCTTTTAGTAGATGAACAAAAGTTTAAAATGGTAATTTTTGAATTTTGGTCCGATCATTTGTTGCTTCGGAAATTGCAAAATAAACTAAAATTTCTAAAATAAAAAATTTGCTACAACTTTTGCAAAAATGAACTTAAGACTTTGATATTGCATCAGGCTCAGGTAGTTACCATCCAGTATCCGAGTTGATCAGACTCCTTTAACACAACTCAGAATGTAGTCTCCCGAATGACAATACATTTTTAATTGACGGTTCCTATTCCTCATTATTACTACACAGTTGTTCACGCGAATTATTCATTTCTCTTTTATTGTCACTTATACGCTCACTCTCTCTCTCTCTCTCTCTCTCTCTCTCTCTCTCTCTCTCTCTCTCTCTCTCTCATAATCGCAGTTCATTTTACCCACAATTCCTAGTACTTACCAAAATGTATGTATGTTTTGTGTTAAATACAGTAATAGTTATTATTGTACAGTGCTAGTCAAAAGTCCGTACCCCCCCCTCTTATCTTTTGAACGGTTTTACCTATAATAGTGAAATTTGGATGGAGGAAATTAACTGACGTAAGCTTCTTAACTAGTTATGATAGGTGACGTAATAGTGACAGATGACGTTACAGAGCCACTGTGACCGATAATTTTAAATGGGACCTTATGGCAAGTGATATCTCGTTTGAAAGGTATTCAAAATACCTACTCAGCCATACTAATTTTTTTATGTTTTAATTGATTTTTATTTTGGTGAATAAATTAAATAAATATAATATTGTAGCTTCGCATTTAATTAATAAAAATTCAAATGTACGCCTATGGTTTTTTTGTCAAAAAAGTTGACGTTTTTCGATTCTCTAGTAGTTTTTACGTCAACGTCAACCTTTTTGACAAGTAATCATAGGGGGAATTTTGAATTTTGAATTAATTAAGGGGGTATTAGTACGCTATGGTCAAAATAGGTGGCCAATTTTTAAACTAACGTTTAACAGTTCTTTGAATAGGTGGCAGCACGTACATATATTTTATTATTAAATTTAGTTCTCTGAACGACACCGCATTGATGCCATGTATTGCAACTTAGGCTCGGCACATCTCGATCTTAATCGTACTTTGTATTTACAGACGACAGTTGTTAATCCTTTCTTTACCTGCCTAGGGTAAATTCTCATTAATAGATACTAAACGTTCATTCATTTGGATATAGTTTATTATTTAATATTGTATTATACGGCAATTCGTAATTCTTTACCTGCTCAAAAGGATTTATTTCAAACTAAAGAAATTTGCAATTATTTGAAATACAAGTAAGTGCCTATCTAAATGACCAAAAAAGAATTATGCTAATTCTCAGAATGAAGATCGAGTATAAAATTAGTATTTTTAATAAATGTAAAATACGTAAGTCAATTGAAAAACAGAGTCACTACAATAACTTTTTTCATATTGAATGTTTTTTCAACAGGGAAAGTTTTTTCCTCGGAAAATTTCACATTTTCATTTCATTTCTCATTTCAACATGCGAGGCAGAATAATAATTAGCCTAATGAACCACTTACTTAAAACATTTTTAAAAGTAATATACTGCAGAATACCTATATAAAAAATGCGAAGAACAAGTATCACGGACAAAGTGCAAAGATTTGATTCCGCAATGCCTTGCCCTTAGGCACCCGAGAGGCTCTATTGACTGTCTAAGTGCTATATATTTGTTTTATCGACTACAAAAAGGCATTTGATAGAGTACAACATGATAAGCTGCACATACTCATAAATTATCTTGGAGGAAACTGGATTAGATGATAGATCTAAACAACATTAGATATGCCGACGACGCAGTAGTTTTTGCAGATAGCCTAGATGATTTGCAAAGAATAATGTCGTGCATATAAGACATAAGTAGTGAACATGGAATTTCAATACGAAAAAAAAAGAAAGTAATGGTAGTCATTAAGAGCGAAATATAATACATATACGGCTTTTGGTTAACCAACAACCAATTGACAGAGTGGACAGCTACACATACCTTGGTACCTACATAAACAGTCAATGAGACCACTCTAGTGAAATAAAACAACGCATAGGAAAAGCGAGATCAGCGTTCATAATGATGAAGTCTCGTTTCAGAAGTCACATTTACCACTTGTTAACAAAATTTCTATTATCAGATCCTATGTATTTTCTAGATTATTATACTGAGTAGAAGCCTGGACTCTTTCCGAAACTTCTTTAAGAAAACTCAAGGCATTCAAGATGTGGTATTACAGTCGCATTTTAAGAATTTCGTGGATGGGTCGTGTGACTAATGTTGAGGTCTTACGTAGAATGGGCAAGGAATGCGAGATTATTAACACACATTATTATCAAAGAGCGCAAAGTAGAATATCTTGGCCATGTTATGAGGAATGAATAGAGATTGCCGCTACTCATTCTTCAGGGCAAGGTATTGGGAAGAGAGGACCAGGGAGAAGAAGAATATATCTGAGAAACTGGTTCAATACCTACATCGACAAACAGACTATTCCGAATAGCAGCATGCAAAGTTAGGATAGCCATGCTGATCGCCAACATTCGGAACGAATAAGCACCGTGAGAAGAAGAATATCTCATTTTAAATTCTTCTTCATGTGCCTCGTCCGTTGCGGACATTGGCACGTTAGTCCATGAGTGTCTTCTTCTTCTGGGTCCACGTTTGCTCTCTATTTTACTCTGTATTGTCAGTGGCAGTATACGATATTTATCATGTCTCATAATATGATCGAGGTATTCAGGTTTCCGTTTCTATTGTGAAACAGATTTCTCATTTTTGTTTTCTCCTCAGCGCAATACCTCTACGTTGGTAGTGTGAGTCGTCCAGGACATTTTGAGGATAAGTCGGTACACCCACATTTCGAATACCTCTAGCCTTTTCGATAATGTTTCCGTTATTGTCCAGGTCTCTGCTCCATACAACAAGACTGGAAATACATAGCATTTTAGCAGCCGTATTTTTAGTGGGACAGATATGTCGCAATGATTGAATATATTTCTCATGTTAAATGTAGCTCTGGCCTTTTCAATTCTACATCGTATTTCGGTTGTTTGATCCCATTTCTAGTTGACGACTGTTCCAAGGTATACATATACTTCTACGTGTTGAATTGGTTTTTTATTTTCAATTGTCTGGCAGGTTTTTGAGTTTTGCTCACCAGTGTCCATTTTTGTTTTATTTATGTTGATGGTTAAAATCTCTTTTTTCACTCGCTCTTTGTAGGTACCCGGGTATGACAGGCCTGTCGATACTGCTAGCAACCACAACTGTATCGTCTGCATATCGGTTTATCTAATTATTACTCCAGTAAATTTCAATATTTTTTTTCACTTACGGAAATATTTGACATAAATTAATCAATGATTATACAATATTGTTTTGTCTACAATTTTTTTATTAGGATAATGCCTCAACAAATACTAATGGCCATTGGCATGTGTAATGTGTGTAAAAATGTCGACGTCATCGTCTTTACAAAGAGACGCTAATTGTATCCGAACAATGCGTTATTTGCGGCCCTATAAAAATTAAATTTGCCAGAAAGTGAATAAAACTGAAATTGTTTTTAGATCCGCCCCACATAACATACTAGAGCTTACTTATGTTATTTATGTATTATGTCAAAACTAGTATAATCCCCCAGTAAACACTTTGAGTCATTTTGAACCTCGTTTAACTTTCAACCATTCGTATAACGTCACGGTTTCAAGCATAAAAAATGTATATTTGTATTGTTAAGACACTGTGACGTTATACAATCATGATTGAAAGTGAAAGTCAAACAAGGTCCAAAATGCGTACTGGGAGGGGGTGGGGCCACTTTTCTAAACAAAACCGCGTGATTCATCGTATTTCCGTGGTTACAAAACTCGTTTTCAATTGTTTATAGATTTTCTTAAAATCCGGCAAACGCGCATCTGTCTCCATTTAATACATCACTGCTGCCATCTACTAAATGACACGTGAACTCATCTTCTCATCTATTAAGTGACAGCGGAACTAATTTATCACTAGAAAAATGCCAACCTATTGCTGTAATTTCAACAAAATCCCCAGATTGCAGCTTTTAACTAAAATTTTTACTTTTAGGTACAGTTAATTTAAAAATTATGGCAGTATGGACAATGAAATTTTGTTTAAAATAAAGCTTTTTGCATAGTTAATCGTTTCTGGTAGTTATTTTCCACCCAAGTTCAAAAATTATTATGCAAAACGAATTTTTATAGCAAGTTACTAAGTAAGTTATGACATGGACTCCTTTATGTACAGTTATAAAAAATATACTGCTTTCTTTGGAAATTTTAACTAGATACTATTAAAATAGAAAGTCTACAGTTCACGTACATACCCCTAAGTTGAAGATTGGTTTTGAAATAGTGACGGTAACTGTACCTAAAAACTATATAAATTTTAACATTGTGTCATACCACCTTAAATGAAACTACAATTTTATATTTATTTCATTAATTCGTCAAAATTAGCTTAAACTTAAACAATATTAGTATGACTGAATAGGTATTTTCAATACCTTTCAAACGAGGTGTCACTTGCCATAAGGTCCCATTTAAAATTATCTGTCACAGTGGCGCTGTAAAGTCATCTGTCACTATTACGTCACCTGTCATGACTAGTTAAGAAGCTTACGTCCGTTTATTTCCTATCTCCAAATTTCACTATTATAGGTATAACCGTTCAAAAGATACGAGGGGGGGTACGGACTTTTGACTAGCACTGTATAGTGATTTTAAATAGTGTTACAAAATAAAATAAACCTCACCGTTTATTATTCATTTCAACTCCGATTTACAACATTCATTTCAACTCCGATTGCTTCGATTCGACAAAGATAATTATTATGTTTGAGTATTATGAGTTGAAATGAATAGTCTAATTATTAGAGTCGACGTTATCTTTCACTAAAGAAGCTGGTTCTCGTCTTGTGAGAAGAACAAGAGTCATTCACCAAGTCTATTTACTAACTGGTGAAGCGTTTTACACATTTAGCATTTAGTATAGGACATTGTGCACAAATTTTATATGAAATTTAATGTAGATTTAGATGAAGGAAAATATAACAAAAAGGGACCTAATAAAATAAAAACAAGTCAGAAGGAATTCATAATTGCATCATATTATAATGAAGTAAAAAAGGTATTCATGGTATCATGTTAAAAAGGCATTAGAGTTGTTCTTCCGTATTATTGACTGAAGAAAACTAGTTATATCTATATAAACTAATAATAATTATATCTAATATACAAATTGTCAGAAACATTGCTTCTATCGGGTGCCCAATTACTTTGCAAAAGAGCTCACGCCCTTTTTTTGTAACATTCATTCGAGGGCCCCCGTAACCGGGCGTGCAACGCGTACGACGCACGCGGGCGCAACCCCAAAAGGGCGCCAAACCGAAGGTTTGGTAAATAAGAAACTTATGTTATCGAGTTATTCATTTTTTATACAATTTTAGTTTTACATGTTTCATGAACATCTAGAAAAATCTCAAAAATAAAATACTGTGTTATTACTGAAAAAATAATTAAAATCTTATTTTATATTTGGTGTTAATAATTATTACTATGTACTATTATATTTTTTTGTATTGTATTTATTTATTGTAAAATTTCGTTTAGAAATCAAAACTTGTTGGGTTGTAATATTCTGTCCAGGTTTAAAACTATCGTGGATTTTTGAAATTGAAAAATTTCATAAAAATTTGGCATTGGGTTTTTCTTTGAGGCGAGAAATGAAAATTTTGAAAAATAAATTTTAACGGTGGTTAGGTTGGGTTTTAGGTCAAATAAATTATACAAAACACCCAATTTGATAGCTAATATAATGCTATAAAAAGGCATAGATAGTAATATGAGAATATTATGAATCATTTTATTCATTTCTAAACTACAATTTTTGGAATTCCAGGAGAAAGTAGACAAAAAGCAAGTTCTTTACTAACTATTGAATCATCATCATCATCATCAGTGGCGTTACAGCTCTTTATGAACCAAAGCCTTCTTCAGAATAATCCTTCATTTGCCCCTGTCTCTGGCAACTCTTCTCCATGCTCTAATTCCAATAAATTTCAAATCATTTTCTAGGTTGTCTTGGTACCTAACCCTCGGTCTTCTTCTTGCTCGTTGTCCTATCAGCCCTCTTCGGTCAAAAACTTTTCTGACTATGGCATCTTCCTCTCGCCTGATTACATGACCTATCCATCTAAGGCGTGCTACCTTAATGTCAACGTCAGGTTCTCCAAAATTTCTATACAACTCAAAGTTGTAACGCCTGCGCCACAAGCCTTGTTCTTTTATGCCACCATATATTCGTCTTAGAATTTTTCGCTCAAAACGTTTGAGCAGTTCTTGATAATTCTGAGTAAGTGACCAAGTTTCTGAGCCATATGTTAGCACTGGTCTTATTAGTGTTTTGTAGACAGTCAATTTAATTTTTCTAGGTATTTTTGGGGCCATCTGTCTTCTTAAGCCATAGTAGCACTTATTAGCGAGCACTATTCTTCTTTTAATTTCTACACTGACATTGTTATCTTTAGTTAGCAGCGAGCCTAAGTATATGAAGGTGTCGACAACTTCCAGTTCTAGGTCGTCAATTATTATTCTTGTAGGTATCGGGTTGCTTGACCTAGTGCAACACATATATTTGGTCTTTTGAACATTTATATTTAGCCCCATTCTCTGTGCAGATACTCTTAACGACCGAAATGCTTCAGTCAGAGATTTTTTAGATCTTCCTATGATGTCTATGTCATCTGCGTAGCCGACAATTTGTACTGATTTGTTAA
The DNA here is from genome assembly GCF_917563875.1 of Diabrotica virgifera virgifera. NCBI lineage: Eukaryota > Metazoa > Arthropoda > Insecta > Coleoptera > Chrysomelidae > Diabrotica > Diabrotica virgifera. The sequence goes on from NC_065443.1 coordinate 176,603,502, forward strand.
AGATAGTACCATTCGTATTAATTTGGGACTCTCGAATTATTTGTTCTAATCCCAGGTTAAATAAGAGACACCATTTTTCCATAGTCCATTTTTGCAATGGAAGGGTCTTGAGAAATCGTTCTGGATTTTTACCATGCTCTCTGCTCCTGTGAGCGTAAGTTCAGTTAATTGGACAAGATGAAGCGGTATTTTAAATTCTACCACAGCAAGTAGAATTTTGCCTCTATTAACTGAGTCGTATGCGGCTTTGAAGTCCACGAATATGTGGTGGGTGTCGACGCCGAACTCTAGGGTTTTTTCAAGGATCTGCCTCACGATAAATATCTGGTCCGTTGTTGATTTATTAGGACGGAAATCGCACTGATATCCTCCTACTATTTCTTCAGCGTAGGGGAGAAGTCTTTTGTAAAATACGTTGGACAACACTTTATATGCCATATTGAGTAGAATGATGCCTCTATAATTATCACACACTGTTTCGAACAAGATAACTTTTACTTTAGTTTTACTTCTTTATCTCGTTCTACTCCTTAACTTGCCAGGTTTCGAAGTAAAAATCAATAAATTTAGGTTAGCTGCAATTGAATAATAGAAATGCAATCAAATTTAGTTCTTTTTTACAAATTTTCCAACTTTTATTACTTTTCTGATGACACTGACAATTATCAATTTTTATATATAAATAGCTAAAAATAGGAGAGACTTAAATACTAACTTAACAAATCGTAGATAGCCGACTGAAAAAACTACCTGATTTGACTTCTTCACTAACTAATTTTCTAATTGTTATTAGTCCAAAGAAATGGTTTAAACATACTGAAACATTCTCCCTCTCTAAGATTAATTAATCTTAAAGAAATTTAAAACCAATTAAAATGAATCACAAATAACAACCAAATAAATGAAAAATAATGAAATTATTGAAATTTAAATAATTATTTAAATTTTCAATCTTCTTGATTGATTTCCATCCAAAATGGGTAGAAACTTGACTTAATCTGGAACTCTATCGCACTTTCTTAGCCTTCCTTCCACGACCATGACTCCGTTTTCATTCAAAAATGGAATGGATTGATAAAGCTTACTTTTAGTGGAGACGGTTCCTTTCTGGAGCAACTGTTTTATTTCTTCAGCAAAACAATTCAGTTGAACTTGTTTCACCCAAAATAGCTCAGCTCGTTTCACATCAGCAAGGCTCACATTATTTTCTCCAACTTTTTGAATCTTAAATCGAAAAGATCTGATGAAGCTTGCTGTTTTCATAATCAGTTTAGTCCACGTTGAATATTTCTTGACATCCGGAAGAGGCATTTTCCGTAACGGCTCCCTCTCGTGAATGAAGTTGATTATTGCCCGTTTCTCAAGTAGACTATCATCAGCGGTTGGTAATGTCGAAATCCTTGACCATTTATTCTCCTTTAATTTTAAAAAACTGCTTCCATTGAGCCAACGACAAGAAGTTGACATCTTTGTTGAGCCTCTTAAGCGTGTGGCATCATCGGCAACATTTTCCTCCGTGTTGATCCAATTCCACTGATCCAACGTAGAGTAGTCCAGAATAAGGTTTACTCGATTGTTTACATATTGGCTGAATTCTCCCGTTCGTGAAGTCAACCAACACATTACAGTTCTTGAATCAATCCATAGAAAAGAGCTTGCAAAGTTAAGTTCGTGTCCAAAAGCTTTTTCCACATACGCCTTCAACTTGGCTCCTTTAATAGCAGCATCGAGTTCCAATCTTGGTATTGGCATTCCTTTGGCTTTTGCTACTTTTTCTTTTCCTGCGATGATTGAAACGCTTAAGCTCCCTCTCGCATGATCTCGTACGTAAGCCACAGTTGCAAACGCATCTTCGCTAGCATCACAAAAGCAACATATGTGAAGTTGGAGCTCTCGATTACAATTCATTTCACGATACAAAAGCGTCTGGGCTGGTCGATCTTCTTTTCTCAGTGCAACTTGGTGAAACATCTGTTTTATGTCTCCAGAAATAGCAAATCGATGTTTTCGGAATCTCATAAGAACAACAGCAAGTTGTAGCAGATCAGGTCCAGTGTAAACGAAATCATCAAATGACTTTCCTTTACTTCTTGCAGCTGCATCAAATACAAGTATTGGCTTTGTACTCGGGTGAAAGGTAAAGAAATGAGGTAGGTACCATCGCTTGTCTTCTGTTTCGTTAGGGTATACTTTAACCTTTTGGAGAAATCCAGCTGAGATATATTCTTCGAAATTGGTTGTGTATAACTTAACAAAAGGTGGATCCTTATCGGCTTTGCTTTCCATGGTTAACAGTCTCTTTCTTACCATTTCTTCAGACGAAAGTAAAGGTAGAACATCATTTTTCCACAGTAAGCTTGTTTCCCAACGCCCTTCTTTCTTAATCGTTGTTTCTTCCAAAATATTCAAAGCTTCCACATCCGCTTTTGACATTGGTGTCGCAGATTTGAATGTTGTACAATCTTCGGCTGCAATGAAGTCACTCATGACTTCAGAGAGATCTTCGTTGTTAGTTTTCTTGCGAGTGAAAATAGAGAAATTTCCTTGTTTTCCTCCAGTTAACATTTCACCATTTCCAGCAAGAGTCCATCCTAACTTTGTTTTCACAGCAATTGGTAGATCAGGAGATTGTTCAATGTAATCTCGTGACAGGAACAAGGAGATGTTATCATTTCCAATTATCAGTGATGGGGTTGCATTCTTCAGTGATGGGAAAGGTGCTCTTCGTAAGTAACGATACTTCTTCTTTAGCTCTGAAGCAGAATAGGTCTGAGACGGCAAATTCATTACTGGGACTGTATGACACTTCAAAATGTAAGTCTTTGCATTTGGAAAGTCGCCTGAGATCTCTATTCTCGTTGTCATTGATGGGTCCGTGTTATCTTGTCCGTTGAACCATCCAAGTGAAAGATCTCGCCATCTACCATCTATACTAAGTTTCTTCACATTTTCTTCCAGAATGAGAGTCTTTTGAGCTCCCGTATCAAACATAGCAATGACGGAAATTGTGGTTCCATTAATTCCTTTAAGTTGAACAGGGGCATACCATAATAACGTTTCTTCAACTTCATCGTCTGTATCTGTAACTGCTGATCTCTGATGGTAGTGCATATGAGTAGCTGGTGGGGCTGAAGGAGGTTGAGATTTTGATTGATCTTGAAGGATAGCTTCACCATTTTCTTGAACTTCATCGAATCTTGAATTATCATGTAGGGATGTATGATGCCTTCCTCTACATCCTTCAACTTTACAAGTCATTCTTAATTTGCAATTTTTGACTGTGTGATTTTTCTTTAAACAGCGAAAGCACATACGATTCTTCTTTACAAACTCGTCTTTTTCCTTAATTGGTAGTGCAGAAAACTTTCGACAGTCACTTACATGATGATTTTCAATTTTGCAGTACACACAGTATTCTTTTCGATCCGGCTTGGGGTTCGTTGATACTGTTCCATGATTAGTCTTCTTCTTCTTTCTATCTTTGTCTTTTGTATTTTCAGAAGCTGTAGTGGGAGTTGACACAAGATACGCTACAGACTGTTTTATAGAAATCCATTGTGAAAAATATTTCAGATTCTCTTCTCTTGAGGTGTCTTGTCGAAGCCAGGTGTACCACTCAGTTTCCATTTCTATCGACATCTTCTTGACCAGAGTGCTCAGGATTTCAATGGAATATAGATACTGGCTACTTTTATAAGACGTGATGCTTGCCACTAATGCTTGAACGGCGATTCCGAATTTGATTGTTGCTTCAGGTTTGGTTACTGATGGAGAAGGAGCTGCTCTTGCTTTAGTTAATAACCCTTCAATCACAAACTTTGGTTGTCCAAACCTATCTTCTAGGGTCTTCATGATGCTTTCTACATTATCGATGTTTGGTAGCAGGAATGAAACTGTCTCCAAGGCATCTCCTTTTAAAGCTTCTCTTAATCTTCGAATGATGATTGAATTGTCAACTTTGTACTCTTTAGTTGATCGATCAAACTCAGCTTTGAATAGTGGCCAATCTTCTGAACAACCATTGAACTTTGGCAGTTTCTCTTCTTTACGAGAATGGGATTGTGTAGCAGACACCTGTGAAATCGCTTGAGCCATCAAAACGATTGGGTCAACTGGAACATTTTTTGATTCTGGTAAGTACACTTCACTTGTGGTATTTCTTCCACTTCAGTTTGTATGTTTACTTCATTTAAAGGATTGGTTTCGACGACTTCACCATCATCATCAGATTCTAAATACTGGTCTTCGGCAATTGATTGTCGAATGGCTTCAGCTTTTTTCTTTTTAAGCTCTTCAAGATCCTTAAGCTCTTCTTCTTGAACTAAACTTAACGACTGAAGGCCTTGTAGTTTTAGCTGAAGGTGCCTCAATGTCTTCTTACTTTCTTGCAGGTTTTTTTGTACATTGACTAGCTTCTCAGCATCATCTACACTCAGGTCTTCTGGAGAGATCTCTTTTAGGGTTGAAAAGTCCTCAGAGCATTGTTCAACCTTTTCTTCTTCTTCTATGATCTTAATTTGTAATTCAGCAATCTTTTTCTTCGTCTCGAAGTGTTTGCCTCTTGAAGCGTATTCTTTTTCAAGGGCAATTACGGATTGGTTACTGCTTGTTGAGTATACTGATAAAGCTCGTGACAATGAGCTTTTTCGGCTTGAATTGACTTTTGGTTGTCTTACTCTCACTGGAGTTGGGGCATCTATTGGATTTCCAAACTCGTTGTATGTCATTCTTGGAGGGGGTCTTGATATACGCTTACTTTCACCTTCGCTTGCTGACATCGTTGTAAATAGTAGTTTACCTTTGAACTTAAAATGACTGTTTCCTTCCTCTGGAGAGCAGCTAACCTCTTCTTAATTACTTCAATTCCCTGGTTTCGGCACCAAAATGTTTCTAACAAGATAACTTTTACTTTAGATTTACTTCTTTATCTCGTTCTACTCCTTAACTTGTCAGGTTTCGAAGTAAAAATCAATCAATTTAGGTTAGCTGCAATTGAATAATAGAAATGCAATCAAATTTAGTTCTTTTTTACAAATTTTCCAACTTTTATTACTTTTCTGATGACACTGACAATTATCAATTTTTATATATAAATAGCTAAAAATAGGAGAGACTTAAATACTAACTTAACAAATCGTAGATAGCCGACTGAAAAAACTACCTGATTTGACTTCTTCACTAACTAATTTTCTAATTGTTATTAGTCCAAAGAAATGGTTTAAATATACTGAAACACACACCATCATGTCTCTCTTTTTGTGTAGAGGACATAGTACACCCAACTTCCAGTCTGTGGGTGTTTCTTTCTGTTGCCAAATTGCAGTTATCAGTTTATGCATGTGTTTCAAGAGGGTGTCGCCGCCGTTTTTGAAGACTTCAGCAGGGAGATTATCCGAACCGGGGACTCTGTTATTTTTAAGTGTTAAGATGGCTTCTCTAATTTCTTCTTCGGTGGGGATTTCTTCATTAATTTGAAGCATGGGATCTTCCATCTCGCCATCTTCATAATTGCCACTAAGCAATTCTTCAAAATGTTGCGCCCATCTGTTTGGTATCTGTTCCTTGTTACTAATTATAGAGCCGTCCCTATCTTTACAGGCTATTATTCTGGGTTTGAAGTCTTTTCTGCAGCTATTTATCTGTTGGTAGAATTTTCGTATGTCTTTTCCATTGTGGTAGTTAATAATTTCGTTTAGAGCATGTTCGTATTGTTCTTTCTTTTTTCTTCTGAACATTCTCTTTTCTTCCCTTCTAAGATTTTCATAATCTTCGAGAGTTGATCTCGTTCTGCGCTGCTGGAGTCTCTTATATGCTTCATTTTTTTGTTGGTTAATATGTCCACACTCTTCATCGAACCAATCCACGTTTTTTCTGGTCTTGATAGGTTTTAATACAGTGTCAACCGCGCTGTGTATGGCTTCTTTACATTTAGTCCAATGCTCTTCTATACTTAAATTTTCACCGATGTTTGGTAATGTTTCGTCTAAGATTTTCATGTAATTAGCTCTAGCAGTTTCAGATTTTAGCACCTCCAGTATTATATTTTTTGGATTTTGTGCTGTGACCTTTTTTTGCGTTAGATATGCGTGCTCTGAGCTTTGATTTTATAAGGTAGTGATCGGAGTCTATATTAGCACCTCTACATGCTCTTACGTCCAGTACATCAGAGAAATGTCGACTATCTATAAGTACGTGGTCAATTTGATTCTTGGTCTGGCCGTCTGGTGATTGCCACGTGGCTTTGTGGATGTTTTTGTGTGGAAAGCACGTACTTACTACCACCATTCCTAAATTCCCATTCTCCTAGGAAGAAATAGTCCTCCGAAAAGGGGGTTGGGCAGTGGGTTAACACCCCCCTCCCGTAAAAAAATTTTACTAAGTACCTATTGAATATCCAATTTAAATTTATTTGTAGCGTGATTTAGTACGATGTTTATTCCAGATTAATTTAATATTGTAAGTAAAATGATTCAAAGTGTAATAATTGACAAAGTGTGTCAAAACTATTTAAAGAATCTAGTTGATCATTTAAAAATTATAGTTTCCCCCTCTGTGGTATCACCGGAAGGACCGCAGACGTTTGGATGCAATTAGCGTCTCTTTGTGAAAACAATGAAGTCGACTTTACTAAGTAACAAGACATTTACTCAACACACACTACACATTACATTATAATCTGACTGTGAAATCAACTGTACCATGCCAATGGCCTTAGTTGTCGAGGCATTTAAGCTACAAAAAATTACGGGGATGAAAATGTTTTTGAGAAGATAATTGCCCATGCGCAAAATTTGGCAGCTAATCTTGAAATAGAACAAGGTTTTCTTTCGTTAAATATTGTGAAATAAAAAAATATAAACCAAAGTTTTTCGATTATGAACATAGAGATGAGACACCTCAAGATCCAAAAACTGCGTTTAGAATATTATTGTTTTTAGTATATAATACCTATTTGATCAAATTCTTTAAATAATAGATTTGATATGATATCTGATTATAATAATGTTTTCGGTTTTTTAGTGATATTTTTACATTAAGTGACAATGATATTTTAAAAAACTGTCTTACTAATTGATAACTATTCCAGTAAAGACGGAAGCAAAAGTAAAGATTGCTGCAACTGATTTATTTAGCGAGATAAAAGTTTTATAGTTATTTTCATTACCTAACGTCCTAATGCATCAAATTCTCTTGATATTCTTCAATATATATTTGAAAATAATCTAACTCCATTTTTACCAAATATCACTATTTTATGAAGAATCATCCTCACGTTTTATCTGTGACTTTTGTTTTTTGTGAGAAATCAGTTTCAAAGTTAAAGTTAATTAAAAATTACTTGAGGTCTACTGTGGTAGAGGAAAGATTATCTGGTTTTGCAATCTTAGCTTAAAGCAAGAGTTCGTCGATAAAATTTATTTTGAAGATATTATAAAAGAAATTGCTGCGACAAATCTAGAAAAACACTAATTTAAGTAAATTTAGATTTAAAATATCAATTCTTAGATTTAACTAGATAATATAAATTAAGGTTTTATTTATTTTTTTGCCATCATCCGTGAATTAGCTACAAGAAAAATAAAATTCGAGTTCTTACAATTTCTGTTCTTTTATTACGAGTAAAAATTAAAAAATTATAGATTTATTTCATAATTGGATATAGGTAGTAAATTTAAGGGCGCTAAAATAAGTCCCGCACGCGGGCGCCGCTTATCCTTGCAAGGGGCGCTGATTCATTCTTTTTTCTATTCTCATACTATAATATATCAATTATGATGTCACTACCTGTATTATAATGAACTTCATTAAGATACAGATTTTCATTAATATATAGATTTTTAACCAATAGGATCGCGATATGACATTCGCGATAAAGGTGGTACACGCGCAGTGACCAATGGCGAGTCAAATACATGCGCTTTGACAGTTCTCAAACAATATTCTATACGAATAGACAAGTACTCTATTCTCAGACAGTACTCTATACGAAACTCGCCGCATACGGCTCGTTTAGTAACCCTCATATGCGCTTCATAATGACTATCATTAAATGCTCGTTGCATAATATACTATTTAATTAATCTTTTTTTTACATAAATAATTGTTTGAAGAACACTGGTTTTATAACTACATAATTGAAATGAGAATTTTCCATTGTCACACAGAGGCCAAAGATCTATAAATTTATCTGTAAATGTTTAATATGGCAAATATTCAGTTTTATGGGAAATATACCATCTGTTACTAGTATTTATTTAAATTACAAGTTTCTTAGTTTTTCTCTTGTGAATAAAAACACTTGTGGATGTAAAATTGATTAGAAAATGAACATGTCTGATTTATACAGTAATTTATAAATTTATTTAAAAAAGAAATTCAATTCGACATAAAAATAAAACAGTGTAAATAGAATTTTTAAATGTATTGAGCATTGCACAAGTTGGTACTGAAAGTACCTAACTAAAAAATACGCTATCATTTGTAAATGAAATAATTTTATAAGTAATTATTTCGTTATAAAACGAAAACAAGAGCCGTCTCATTTTTGGTTAGTTCAGAGAGCGTCAAAAGCACTCTCACCGTTTTCCATCCTTGTTATGATTTCCTCAGAGAGCGCATATTTTGTTCTCTCTGAACAACCAAACTTCGGGCGGCCAGCATCGATTCACAACGAACCAATTCTGATGGTGTGAGTGTCGTAGCGACATCTGCTAGAGACAACTGTAAGTTTTACCTTTAATAAAATTAAAAATAATATCAAAATTAAAACTATTGGGACCAATTATTTATTTTTAGTTTATTGAAGTTATACTTCTTTAGACACGAGGGTGAATTTTTACATTCCCTGGCGCATGCGCACACTGACAGTATTGTATTAGTCGCTCAAACGTTATACGGGATCTGATTGGGTGTAAAAATCATCTGTCAATAATTGTTCAATATGGAGATTATAGATAAAAAAATGTTGTGTATATTAGTTTTTATTGTTGTGATGGCAGAGAAAAAAGCAAGGTTATATTTGTAGTGACTTTTTAAATAGTTTTTTAAAAGCGACAGGTACGTAATAATTGTAAATGTTTTAGTATCCTAATAAAAAATTACATAGGTACCTACCTGTTTGGAAAATTTAAAATGAATCTACAAAAATAGTACGTAATACTTTGATATACATAATTTGATTACCATCAAAATTTCTACCGATATTCACCTAATATATTGTTATTCCACAAAATATTCCTTTAATTCCACAAAAATCAAACTGATTTGATGAAATTCATATAAGTAATAAACAACTACTGTCAAAAAGTGTATGGTGTAAACGTTCAGTTGGTGTATATTCCCACATGACAGACACGCGAAGTTGGCGCAATGAGAAAGCACTTCGATTTTCGATCGGCGGGATCGACGGGAAGCGGGTGATCCCCAATGCAAGTTACTATTTTGATACTTTTTTATACATTTTATGATTGTAAGTATATTATTATATAATTTTTTCAGAAAATACGTATTTGGTTAAAATTTTTGGCAACAATTATTGTTCAGAAATAATTTTTTTGTGGCATTTTTCAATGTGTTTTTGTGTGTTTTATTCTTTTATTTTTTTAATTTTTGGTATTGTTTTAATAAAAAAAATTGGAAAGTAGTAAGTATTAAAATCAGTTTAATAGTTAAATTAAATATAAATAAACTGTTTAAAGTATATTGATTCCGTTGAAATCATATAATACAAGTATAACTTCTTACGTGCGTACAAAGTACATACATTCTTTTTTTTATTTTATTTTATTTTTGATATTATTTTTAATTTTATTAAACGTAAAACTTACAGTTGTCTTTAGCGCAGATGTCGCTACGACACCCACACCATCAGAATTGTTTCGTTGTGAATCGATGCTGGCCGCACGAAGTTTTGTTGTTCAGAAAAAATCAAATATGCGTTTTTTGAGGAAATACTAACAAGGACGGAAATCGGTCAGAGTGCTTTTGGCGCTCTCTGAACTATTCAAAAATAAGGCGGTTCTTATTTTCGTTTTAGAAGGAAATAATTATTTATTTATATTAGTTTTACTCCTATTCTGAGTATTGGAGACTAATGGTCGCTGGAATTTCACCAGCTGGACAGGTGCGAAATGAGATGCAACTATTTAGATCTCCCTCGGCCTTCTTTCCTCCTGCAATTCGTTGGTTTGTAAATTTTAGAAACCACGAAGGCGTTACCAGAAGATTGGTACCAATAGTTTTATTTTTGATATTATTTTTAATTTTATTAAAGGTAAAACTTACAGTTGTCTTTAGCAGATGTCGCTACGACACCCACACCATCAGAATTGGTTCGTTGTGAATCGATGCTGGCCGCACGAAGTTTTGTTGTTCAGAAAAAATCAAATATGCGTTTTTTGAGGAAATACTAACAAGGACGGAAATCGGTCAGAGTGCTTTTGGCGCTCTCTGAACTATTCAAAAATAAGGCGGTTCTTATTTTCGTTTTAGAAGGAAATAATTATTTATTTACATTAGTTTTACTCCTATTCTGAGTATTGGAGACTAATGTTCGCTGGAATTTCACCAGCTGGACAGGTGCGAAATGAGATGCAACTATTTAGATCTCCCTCGGCCTTCTTTCCTCCTGAAATTCGTTGGTTTGCAAATTTTAGAAACCACGAAGATTGGTACCAATAGTTTTATTTTTGATATTATTTTTAATTTTATTAAAGGTAAAACTTACAGTTGTCTTTAGCAGATACCATCTACGACACCCACACCATCAGAATTGGTTCGTTGTGAATCTATTCTTAGAAGAACTAGAAAACGTCAGATTAGCAAAAGGTAAGTTAAATACATCAAGAACAATGTATATTTAAAAAATCTGAAGATTGAAACAAATAGGCGAGTCAAAAAGTTTCACAAAAAAGCGAATATTTCGCGAAACTAATCGAAAAACTGAAAAATAAGTGTTCAATATTTTACAAAAACCTATAGAAAAATATCAAACACGATCCCACGGAGGGGGGTGGAGGTAACTTTAAAATCTTCAATAGGAACCCCCATTTTTTATTGCAGATTTCAATCACTTATTGGAGACATTTTTTCGGATTATGGATAGATAATAGTAACCACTATACTACCTATAATAGGAAAAAACGATTTTTGAAAATGGAAAAGTAATTTTTTTTTGAAAAATGGCTTTGGCAGAGCCAATTAGCCAGACTTGTTTGTGATTGATTGCAGATTCATAGTCATAAATTTCTTATTTCATAACATAAGTACATACTACAATACTATTTTTAGATACATAGGTACATTGTGTTGCTTTTTTTTATTTTGTTTTTTTTAATTATTTTACGTGTTTTTTTAATATACATCTTAATTTGTGCTAAACACTTTTTTTTACTTTCTTTTTTTATTTTTCTTTTCTTTTTTATTTTTGTTTAATTTTTTTTATTTTTTTTTAATTTTTTTTATTATTATTATTTTACTATGTGTTTTTTATATATATATATATATTTTTTTAAATTTTTTCAAACCACATTAACAAATTATGCCTAGTTAATAGGTATATATTACATTTACAACTTATATTTACATAATTTAACATGTTTATAAATGAGATGAAAAATTCCCATATCATTTGTAAATATTAAAGTATTAAGGTTTATTGGGAAAAACATTTTAAATTTTTTAATTCCTTAAGGTCGTTTATATTATTTATTTGTAAATGACATTCTAATATGACATGTGTTAGATCTCCGATTTTGCCACAAGTACAATTAGGAGTATCTGACAAGCCGATTCTATAGGGCTTTTCATCGATTGTCATTTGTTTCGAGCTTCTGTCATGTGTCACATAATATTAATATATCTACGTCATACGTCTTTGGTTTGTATTATTGTATATACCCTTAGACAAGGAAAGAGAGAGGACGAGTAATCCTATGACCAAAAGTGAAGCCAAACTGACACCAGGGATTTTGATCATCGACGTATCTTTGGGGTATTGTTATGCATTGAGTATTTAAAATAAAAACATGAAATGTATTTAAAATGAAGAATTTGTGTACGGTAAATGTTTTATTAAGTTGCTCATATTACGTACATATGTTTCAATACATACATATGTTTTTATTACGAATTTTAGATGATGATTTACTTTATTTTTTATGAAATTTTAACCTTCAACGAACACCCACCACTGGCAAACCATTGTTATTTTTGACGTGACCGCCATGTTTCTGGTGACAAACAAACCAAAAACTGGCTTCACTTTTGGAACGTGTGTGTTAAATGGGTGTTACCCGTCCTCTCTTTTTTCCTTGTCTAAGTATATACCAATAACGTATGTCGTAGATATATTAATATTATGTGACACATGACAGAAGCTCGAAACAAATGACTGTGAATGAAAAGCCCTATAGGGGCTTAATATTAATATATCTATGTCATACGTTATTGCTATATACCAATGATACAAACCAAAGACGTATGGCGTAGATATATTAATATTATGTGACACATGACAGAAGCTCGAAACAAATGACAATCGATGAAAAGCCCTATAGGGCCTTTCATCGATTGTCATTTGTTTCGAGCTTTTGTCATATGTCACATAATATTAATATATCTATATACGTCTTTGGTTTGTATCATTGGATATGCCAATAACGTATGACGTAGATATATTAATATAATGTGACACATGACAGAAGCTCGAAACAAATGACTGTGAATGAAAAGCCCTATGCATGTAAGATGGCGTAAGAGCATGATTGGCTCTCAGCTGATTAATGGTCTTTATAAAATGTCTATTATATTCTGTGTAAAACCATTTTCCTGAGAATATCCTAGGGTTACAATGAGCAAAATTTGAGCCAGTATTACATTCTCTGTAATACATTTGCCAATTATTTTTAAGTTTTTGTCTGCTAAAAGGGTGCCGTGGCAGTTAGTAGTCATTCGCATCGGGTAAAAATTTTTGGAAAATATGAAAATATACATTGTTTTAAGCTATTTTCCCGAAAAAAATTTGCGGATTACTCATTCATTGAAATAAAAATCAACTTGGAAAATTGGTTTTTTCCATACATAACCTTACTATTGTTCTGAAGCTATTTCCCATAAAAAATACGTAATAATAACCTTACTAATTTCAGACATATTTTCACCAAATAGAAGTGTATATTTTATATTTGTAGGTACTGACCTTTTATTTATATCTTATTAATGCATATTAGTGCGGTATAATTCATTATTTTTATTAGAATACTGGATTATATTGAAGATATTACAATCCAACAAAATTTTAAATTCTCTCTGTCAACATTTTTGCAATCAAGTAATCAAGTTCTCAACACAAAATCACAAAATGTTTATGACATTTAGATCGACATTCGACACAAGGTTGCCAGGTCAAAAAATTAAAAATCACCAGACAATTGCTTAAAAAGTTGCCAGATTTTGCTAAAAATCACCAGATTGTTATGAGTATGCGCAGTAACGAAAAATGTGTTGCTGCACATAATATTGCGCATGCGCATACGCGTAACCATTCGAGAACGGTAATGTGAAGGGTTGGAACAATAATTAGAATACAAATGAAACAATTTTTTTTTGTAAAATATAATGTAAAATGTAGGTGTTCATTTTTATAAAAGGTACTGATAATCCCGACAATGTAGATTATTTAAAACTTAACGTTTTATGTCTTAAACTTGGCCTGACAGACGACCCTCGTCGAGCGGGGTGTTATACAAAATTGTTTTGTTGGAAACCTAGTAATTTTTGCTCATGCTAATTAATTCTTAATACAAATTAAAATTGAAAAAATAGTTCCTAAGAACCTTTGGGATTTTAGTTTAGTAGATGATCAAACCAACACAAAACGTGACAAAACTACAAAATATGAAGAACAGTAATCACTTAAAACTCTACAGCTGACACAAGAAAGATAAAACTGCTAAATTGATATGTTAATATTAACTGAACTGGTTTGTTTATAAAACTAAGACATAAATTATTGGAAGTGCATGAACACTTGCAAGAGTAGCGTAAACTTCGGGAAATCCCCGGTTGAGCACCACAGAGGCGGATCATTTTATATTACAAAATTAGACTTTTTGTATTATATGAATATTAGGCAATTCTTAATAACGAATAAAAAACATATAATCGTACTTTTTAAATAAAAAAATATAATATAGATAAGGTCAAAAAATCACCAGATATTAAGCTTTTTAAAAAAGTTTTCACCATATCACCAAATGGGTTAGAAAATCACCAAATCTGGTGAATTTTCACCAGACCTGGCAACCTTGATTCGACAACGACTGTGCTAGGTTGCCAATTTTTTTCGTAGGGTTTTCTGTTTCAAATATTGATGTAATTTAAATAAATCAAAATATCTTTGGAATTTGAAAATTTGTCAAAACAAGATTAGTTGTCATTCACGTTTAGTATCGAAAAATGGATGTAACTTCTTATTTTGATATTAATAATATCACACAAAAAAGCGATTTAGAATTAATCCAACATTTGCAAAGTGTTTGATTAATTAAAAACAGTTTGTGCAAAGAAAGACAGTGTCGCCGTTTATGTACGGTGAGGTCAATGGAGAGATACAAATTAAACTATGTTTTGTTTATTAGGGTGGGTTGTGATTGCGCGCAGCGGTCAAATACCTCCTGCGGTTCTCTCACTCTATTACCCGTAAGTTAGGTTTGGACCGAAGGGTTAGGTCTTCCTCCTTTCTGACCGCTGCGCGCAATTGCAGTCTGCCCGTTTATTAATTGTAAACTGCCATTTATTATGTAAACTGCCATTACCATTTGTCAGCTGCCAATGTCAACAAAAAAAGAAGAAAATGTCATTGTCAGCTGTCAATGTCAACAAAAAAAACTGTCATTGTCAGCTGTCAATATCAACAAAAAAGACTCATTGTCAGCTGTCAATGTCAACAAAAAAGAAGAAAATGTCACTGTCAGCTATCAAAGTCAACAAAAAAGAAGAAACTGTCATTACCATTTGTCAGCTGTCAATGTCAACAAAAAACGAAGAAACTGCCATTACCATTTGTCAGCTGTCAATGTAAACAAAAAAGAAGAAAATGTCATTGTCAGCTGTCAATGTCAACAAAAAAAATCATTGTCAGCTGTCAGTGTCAACAAAAAAAAGAAGAAAATGTCACTGTCAGCTGTCAATGTCAACAAAAAAAAAGAAGAAATTGTCCATTTGTCAGCTGTCAATGTCAACAAAAAAACGAAAAACCTGCCATTACCAGTTGTTAGCTGTCAATGTCAACAAAAAAAGAAGAACATGTCATTGTCAGCTGTCAATGTCAACAAAAAAACTGTCATTGTCAGCTGTCAATATCAACAAAAAAAGAAGAAAATGCCATTGTCAGCTGTCAATGTCAACAAAAAAACTGTCATTGCCAGCTGTCAATGTCAACAAAAAAAGAAGAAAATGTCACTGTCAGCTGTCAATGTCAACAAAAAAAGAAGAAACTGTCATTACCATTTGTCAGCTGTCAATGTCAACAAAAAAAAGAAGAAAATGTCATTGTCAGCTGTCAATGTTAACAAAAAATAAGAAAATGTCATTGTCAGCTGTCAATTTGTAACACAACATTAAATGCCAACAAAGTTGAAGAAAACTGTATTGTTAAATTTGAATTGTTTAATTACTGCATAGTAGGTGGCACTAGCAATAAATATAAAAATTAGGTATGTCACACTTTAAAAATCCCTAGATTTCAAAGATAAATCGAGAAAAATCCCTCCTGTACCGATGCCCGTACGGTCCAGGTTTGGTTAGGTTAGGTCCATTTCCCCACAAAAATGCGTCTATATTTGTTACTTGTAAAACTAAACATTTTTATAGATTTGGCAACATCCAGCAACGTCACATGTAATTATCAATATGGCGGTCTAAAAAAGTGTATAAAATCCAATTTTCAAAGTCTTTTATTATTTAAACTAATGGATAATCCGCAAAATTTTTTTTTGAGAATAGCTTAAAATAATGTATATTTTCGTATTTTCCAAAAAATTTCTCTCATAGCGGATGACTACTAACGGCCACGGCACCTCATATTATTAGTAGTAATTGCACAAGAGCTCTAAAATTACTGAATTTTTCCCGAGTGACACTTTGACAGTTTTAATTTCACGAGCCGAAGGCGAGTGAAATTATGTCAAAGTGTCACGAGAGCAAAAATTCTATATTAATTTCAGAGGTCGAGTGCAATTTGTTGCGATTATTTCATGAATAAAACTGTTCAAAACAAAAATTTTATTGTAATTTATTTATGTAAGTACCATTAAACACACAGTTTTTATAAATATTTGACGATTGAAAGTCATCATTTTATAATTTTTAAAACATTAATTGTCATTAATGTCACTGAATGTATTTTTTCGTAGCAACGAAGGGCATCTGACGTAATATACTTAACGACGGGAGATTATCAAAAATTATCGATTTAATTCAGATTTCTGTAGCTTTCTATTGGTCAGAATCTCCTATGAATGAAATAATCTATTATCAAAAACCTATTATCACAAACTGATAAAATACAATTTGAGTTGTACAGGTACTTTGTAACTTCAAAAATAATATTATTTTGTTACTTATGTTGTTGAGCCTTGAAAATCGGTATCTTTCGTTCTTTTTTCAGTTTTATATCGTTTATAACTCGAAAACGATTATAAATATATATAATCGGTTTAAAACGTCCTCCGACGTCTTCCGATTCCCAATCTCCATGCATCTCTATCTTCCCAAAGGTCTTCGTCTAAACCTCTCTCGCGGATCTCTCTGTCTATTGTAGTTGTTATTTGTTATTTATATTATGTTTTTCTTTTGACTGTATGTAAGTTTTGTCCATAAAATTGTAGAAATTTTCAGTGAGAATAAAGCATATTTCTATTCTATTCTATTCTATTCCTTCTCTCCAGCTCTTTCTGGGTCGGTCTTTTTTTCTGTTTCCATGTGGTGACCAATCTAGAATCTGTTTGGGCAGACGGTGTTCTGTCATTCTCTGCACATGTCCATACCACTTTAGTTGTTGTACTCTTATATCTTCGACAATCGTATGTGTGACTCCCATAATCTCTCGTATACGTTCGTTATGTTCGCGTATACGAAAACGATTAACTTAAGAAAAAAGTTACAAAAGACCTTTTTTGTTTAGAATGATCCAAAAAATCTGAAATAATATTTTCTCGAGTCGATTTTTTTTAAATTTATAATAAAAAAGTCATTTTTTAGTTATTACCTAATTAATAATTATAGTTAGAACCAAATTTTATCGAGCTTGTTTTTTTATAATGTTAACATACTAAATTACGTATTCAACAATTTTTATCCATTAAACAGATCGGTGCAGATCGACCTTATAGGTATCTAAACTATGAGGCCGACTTTTATGAATTGCCGAAAAAATCATTGTACTTTCTGATGAAATGTAATGACGTATAATAACTCAAATTATAAGTATATTGATAACTTTAGTAAAGTATTTTCTACAAATTATTCACGGCCGTCTTTATACTGCATCTATATTACTGCAAGTAAACAGAAGAAACGGTGATATTGTCCCCCTCTGTGGTTCAGTGGTAAGATAGCCTACCTTTAGAACCAGAGGTTGTGAGTTGTGAGTTGAGAAATTTTTCATTTATTAAAAATTAATAAATGATAATAGTTTCTATCCTTGTGGGATAGGTACTCATCGAAGGGATCCCAGACGTTCCGATACAGTTAGCGTCTCTTTGTAAAGACAATAAAGTCGACTTTTCCAAGTAACAAGATAATTACGAAACACACACACACATTACAGTAAGTATCTGATTGCAAAATCAACTGTACCATGAAAATGGCCGTTATAAGTTGTCGATGAATTAAGCTAAATAAAAATAAAGTAGTATATAGGTACGCAGGAAGAGATGCTCAAATAATAAAGTAATTGATGGATTCGACCGTTACTTGATGGAAGTTCATTTTATATACGGAAATATAGAAAACGTTAGCGGAAATATAGAAAACTAACGTTTTCAGTGTTTTATTGTTAGAAATAATAAAGTAATATTTTTTTGTGCTTTCCTTTCCTTTCCTTACATTGTTTATGCCAATAATTAACTTATTAGATATTTTGTTCACTTTTCTATATTGTATAATACTGTTATTATTTTTATGCTACAATTCACTTAAATATGTAAGTGTTGTAACATAAGCAGCTTAGTGTGAACCAACCTTAGCATGAGTTGGTTTACCTGTGAGGTTACGTCTGTCACTTGTCGTTCGAATATATACATTTGAGCAAGTCATGAAGTATAAAATAAGAAATATTAAACTAACACTAGTTGTTTCTATAAAAGTATATATATACAGTAGGGGAGGAAAGTATGCGAAATTTGCAGTTACTCGAGCGTTATGGGGACATATTGGGTTGTGAAGAGTAGGTCCTAAAACCAGTAAAACCAAAAAAAGTTAAGTTAAGTTTTCCATAAAGTGGGGACTTTCCATTTTTTAATTTAATTGTTCATTTCCAACAATCGGTTTTTTCGATTATAGCGCTTCTACTTCTTCAGGTTCCTTCCCCTATCGGAGGTTGGAAATCATCGCTATTTTAATTTTTTATTGGCCGCACTTCTGAATAATTCTAATGAGCTGCAACCGAACCACTCTCTCAAATTTCTTAGCCAGGATATTTTGCGTCGTCCTGGGATTCTCTTCCCTTGTTTCTTCACTTGCATAATTAACCTAAGTAATACGTACATTTCGCGTCAAAAAAAACTGGTACAACTCTTATAACCGAAAATTGTGTTTTTCAAGTTGTGTAAGTTGATCTTGTCACAAGCGTCATTCTAATTTCTAGGGCAACGTTGCCAGTTCAACGAAAATATTATATCAAACTAGGTAAAAACGGGGCTGAGCGACAGACCTCATTTTTTAATATACTAAAAACTAAAACAATGGTAATTTTCCGTCATCTCGATTAAGTATCCATACATTGATTCATGATTTATTAAAATTTATGAAAATATTTCAATTCAAAAATAATGACAGATATAAATCTTGACATGACTTTAAATTATTATGTTTAATGTCAAATCGAGAGGTGTGATTGGTTTCTCGTAAATTGTAGGACAAAACTGCATTAAGTTGTGTAGAATAAATAAAACACACTGGAAAAATTAAAAATTTAATTTAAAATTAATACAAAATGAAAAACTTTTACGGTGAACAAGTATGGAATTTAAATATGTGTATTACAATTCGAAATATACATTTAAAACGTTATTTTTTTGTATTTAGATTTAGTGCAATTCCGTTATCTGTGAGGGCAACAACGAAGTGATTCACGAACAATAATTGTCAGTCTGAACACAGGTTTACATTGGGGAAAAAAGTGTACCAGTTTTATATGACGCGAAGTGTACTTCTCGCCCCTCATTATATGACCCAGATATTGAATCTTTCTAATTTTAACAGTTTTTATGACTCCACATTCTTTCTTCATTCTTATTAGTTACTTTTTCAGTCCACGATATTCTGTGAATCCTCCTGTAGCACCACATCTCAAAGGAGTTTTTTTTTTTGATTTCAGACTGTTTGATTGTCCACGCTTCCATGCCGTATAGTAAAGTAGAAAAAACGTAACAACGTAGCATTCTTGTGCGGATCTCTAGATTAAGGTTACGGTTGCAAAGTAAGTTCTTCAATTTCATGAACGTGTTTTTTGCCATTTCTATTCTAGATCTGATTTCTTTTGTTTGATCTCCATCTTCGGTTAGCCACGTTCCTAAATATTTATATGTTCTTACTCATTCGATCGTTGTATTATTGATGATCAGGTTATCTACATTTTGTGGTTTTTTTGAGAATATCATTGATTTCGTTTTCTTGAGATGCATTTCCAGTCCGTACCTTTCACATGCATTGTATACATGTTGTATTATGTACTGTAGATCTTCCATTTCACTTGCAAATATGACCGTATCGTCTGCATATCTAATATTATTAATGCTATTTCCGTTGACCAAAATACCTTCCACAATATCCAATAAAGCTTCTTGAAATATCACTTCACTGTAGAGGTTGAATAAGAGTGTTGAAAGTATGCACCCTTGTCGAACTCCTCTAAGTATACTTACTCATAGGCGTAACCAGGATGATCCTAAGGGGGGGTTACAACTACCTGAAAGGGGGGTTACAACTACTGGAAGGCCTCTGAGGGCTATGGTGTTAAGCGTATAGAGCTTAAAGTACATCCCAATGGGGGGGGGGGGTTATAACCCCAAAACCCCCCCTGGTTACTCCTATGTACTAACTTCCTCTGTCAGTTCTCCTTCGACTCTTACAGTCAGTTCTCCTTCGCTTTCTGATTTTGATACAGATTCGATATAATTTGTAGGTCTTTACTATCTATGTTTTTGGTCTTAAGAATACTTAAAAGCTTTTCATGTTGAACTCTGTCAAAAGCTTTTTTAAAATCTATAAAGCAAGCATATATGTCCTGATTCATATCCAGACATCGTTGTGTCAGAACATTGACTCCGAATAATGCTTCTCTAGTTCCTAGACTCTTTCTAAAACCCATCTGTGAATCACTTATTTCTTGTTCTAATTTCACGTGGATTCTGTTATGTATGATTTTAAGGAAGGTTTTCAATGTGTGGCTCATTAATGCAATTGTCCGATAGTCATTGCAATCTTTAGCATTTGTGATTTTTGGAATCGTTACAAAAGTTGAGAGAAGCCATTCTTTGGGTATGTGTCCCGTCTTGTATATGGAGTTAAAAAGGTCTACCAAGACATCAATATTACCTTCATCAATTATCTTCAATAGTTCAATTGGTATTTCATCGGGTCCTGGAGCTTTTCTACCTTTTGTGTGTTTTATGGCATAAATGACTTCCTCTCTGTTAAGAAAACGAATTTAATTAATTAGGGGAATTTTTTTTTAATATTGCATCGATAAAGCGCACGGATCCGACGGAACAGCTGGTCTGTGTTCTTTTCCGCGGTGCATTAGAAAAAAAAATAATAAGTTAATACGGAAATTTTAATTTTAATTTTATGCTGGTGTTGGGTAATATTTAGAAAGATAATATAGCGTAATTATAATTTAAATATAGCGTTAAGTAGATTTGGAATTGGCAATCGAACAAATTAAAAAAGGAAAAGAGATGGAAGGACAAGAGAAACATAACTCTGAAGAAGAAAGTAAGATAGATAAAATAATGGAAACTTTATTAATAATAATAATAATAATAATAAACTCTTTATTACAGAGACAAAATAAAGAAGTACAAGTACCAAATATAACAATATAGGAAAAAAAAATCTCTGTAAAAGGGACAAGAGAACAACATGCCACAACACGAATGCTGTGCCTGCTGATCAAAGCTCTGGCCCTTTTTTAACAATTAAATAACATTTTCTGCTGGCATATACAGCGTGTCTACTTGAGTTGGAAACATATGGGAAACTTTTTTATTATTAATTTTACGAAAAAAAGTTATTCTTTATAAAAAGTTCTGCATGCCCCGAAACCTAAGATTCAATTATCAGATATCAAATTTTCTCAATATTATACGAGGTATGTCAAAAAATATGAATTTCGGCTAAGGGTAAAGTACCTTTATTTCTCTCAATATCGAAAATTCTTATGATAAAAAGTTGTTTGGAATTAAAAACTAAGATGAAATATGCAATTACATGCTTCTTATTGAAAAAAAAAAATATTTTTCTCAAATTTATGGATACCCAACATCGTTTTTAATTATTACAAATATCATAACTCGTTTATTATTCATTTTACGAAAAAAAGTTATTCTTCATAAAAAACTTTGCATGATCTAAAATCTAAGACACAACCATGATATATCAACTTTTATTAATTTTATACGAGGTGTGTCAAAAAATATGAAATTCGCCCAATATTATAGCACCTTTATATTTCACAGTATTTCAATTAGAAGGATGTAATTGCATATTGACACATAGTTTTTAATTCTAAACAACTTTTTTAATAACCGTTTTCAATATTGTGAAAAATAAAGGTACTTTACTCTTGAGTGAAATTCATATTTTTTGACATAACTCGTATAAAATTAATAAAATGTCATATCTGTTGGTTGAATCTTCGGTCTTAGGACATACAGAGATTTTTATAAAGAATACCTTTTTTTCGTAAAAGTAATAATAAAAGAGTTATCGTATGTGTAATGAATAAAAACGAAGTTAGTATCAATAAATTTGAGAAAAATTTGGAAAATATTTTTTTCCAATTAGAAGCATGTAATTACATATTTGAGCTTGGTTTTTATTTCCAAACAACTTTTCATAATAAGAATTTTCGATATTGAGAGAAATAAAGGTACTTTACCCTTAGCCGAAATTCATATTTTTTGACATACCTCGTATAATATTGAGAAAATTTGATATCTGATAATTGAATCTTAGGTTTTGGGGCATGCAGAACTTTTTATAAAGAATAACTTTTTTTCGTAAAATTAATAATAAAAAAGTTTCCCATATGTTTCCAACTCAATAGACACGCTGTATAAATAAAATATATATATAACAGTTATATTACAGTTAATTAAATTTAAATAATAGAAATAAAATAAAAAAGAAACAATACAGGTGATAGGACATGAAAAGTAATGTTTATAGGGTAGATATTATGTGTTGACTCAAGAAGATGTAATTTCATTTTTCTTTTGAATGAGTTAATAGGTAGTTTTTTCATTGATTCAGGGATACTATTATATAAGTTGTAAATATTGTAAGAGTATGACTTACGGAATGTTGTTGTTTTGTACGTGGGTGGAGATATCAAACCTTTGGATCTGACATTAATATTGTGAACGTCTGTCCTAAACTTAATTCTGTCATATAGCTATGGCGGACATTTTGTTACTATTATACGATGATAGAGACAAAGAGCATGGAGTTTTCGTCGGTTCGCCATATCAAGCCATTTAGCATCCTTAAGCTTATAGGAGACACTCTTATACTTCCTAATACCGTAAATAAATCTAAGGCATGACTTCTGCACCTTTTGTATTCTATTTATATCAAACTGGTCAAGACAAGGACCATACACGACATCTCCATAATTGAAATGCGATAAGACTAAAGACTCCGTTAGTAATATTTTATGCCTAGAGCTTAGAATATGTCGATGCTGAAATAATATTTTTAATGAACTGTATGCTTTTTGAATACAAGCGACACATGTTTTTTAAATTTAAGATCAGAATCTAGGAATAAACCCAAGCTTTTGGACACATCAGTGCAATTAATTTTATTATTTTGCAACAATATTTGAATATTTCTCCTAATACTGTCTTTGTTTTTACCGAAAACCATAGCGGATGATTTAATAGGATTTAATTTTAGTTGATGTTTTTCAGATTCAATTACGAGTTTAGATAAATCACTATTAAGCTTTTCTGAAGCACTTGCCAAATCTGTAGGAGAGAATGTATAATACACTTGAGTATCATCAGCATAACAATGAACACTAACATTATCTAAATTGGATGTTAAATTAGAAATATAAATACTAAAAAGAAGTAGCCCAAGGATAGATCCTTGCGGAACACCTCTAGATATATTTAATAAATCAGAAGCTCCACTGTTAGTTTCGACATATTGCTGCCGATTACTAAAATAACTTTTCAATAATTTAATCGCATCTAACGAAAATCCGACGTAGTGTAAAATACCAAACAGTAATTCATGAGAAATAGTATCAAATGCCTTAGAAGAATCAAGAAGAATCAATACAGTACATTTATTCAGGTCTGTCCCTTTTAGAATATCATCCACAATATTTAGCAAAGCAGTGCTACAGCTATAGCCACTGCGAAAGCCAGACTGGAAGGAAGGAAGTATTTTATATTTATCTAAGTGACTTTTGATTTGGAGATACATAATTTTTTCTAAAACTTTTGATAGTACAGGTAACAGACTAATAGGTCTTAATTCACCAAGCTCTTTTACTTCCTTTATTTTAGGAATTGGTAGAACTCTAGCAATTTTCCAAGCATCGGGAAAAACATTATTTGCCAAACAAGTATTAATTATGTCAGTTACATAACGAACAATGAGTGGGCAACACATAAGTATCATATCAATAGTGAGTAAGTCAGAACCTGTAGATTTGGATTTTATTTCTAATAGTAATTGATAGACGAATATTTCCCCAACAGTCGCAAACTTAAACAAATGTGAAAAATTTTTTCTAACATCTATATATATAAAATTCTAATTCGCAGGCTTTGTTACCGTACTCCTCCGAAATCGCTTGACCGATTTTCATGAAATTTGGCAGGTGGATTCGACCGGACAGGGAGTAGGTTGTTATCTATATTTCATAGCCGTACGTTATAAGGGGGCTTTGCCCCCCCTAAAATTTTTTTTTATTTTTCGACAAACCGATTTTTCTTAATTGTATATGATTCACAAGCAAAAGATACATATAATCCTAAATTTTCACTTTTCTATCTTTAACCGTTATTTTTTTAAAAAAATTTCGTGGTTTAACATCTATATATATAAAATTCTAATTCGCAGGCTTTGTTACCGTACTCCTCCGAAACCGCTTGACCGATTTTCATGAAATTTGGCAGGTGGATTCGACCGGACAGGGAGTAGGTTGTTATCTATATTTCATAGCCGTACGTTATAAGGGGGCTTTGCCCCCCCTAAAATTTTTTTTTATTTTTCGACAAACCGATTTTTCTTAATTGTATATGATTCACAAGCAAAAGATACATATAATCCTAAATTTTCACTTTTCTATCTTTAACCGTTATTTTTTTAAAAAAATTTCGTGGTTTAACATCTATATATATAAAATTCTCTTTCGCAGGCTTTGTTGCCAAACTCCTCCGAAACCACTTGACCGATTTTCATGAAATTTGGCAGGTGGACTCGACCGGACAGGGAGTAGGTTGTTATCTATATTTCATAGCCGTACGTTATAAGGGGGCTTTGCCCCCCCTAAATTTTTTTTTTATTTTTCGACAAACCGATTTTTCTTAATTGTATATGATTCACAAGCAAAAGATACATATAATCCTAAATTTTCACTTTTCTATCTTTAACCGTTATTTTTTTAAAAAAAATTTCGTGGTTTAACATCTATATATATAAAATTCTCTTTCGCAGGCTTTGTTGCCAAACTCCTCCGAAACCACTTGACGGATTTTCATGAAATTTGGCAGGTGGACTCGACCGGACAGGGAGTAGGTTGTTATCTATATTTCATAACCGTACGTTATAAGGGGGCTTTGCCCCCCTAAATTTTTTTTTTATTTTTCGACAAACCGATTTGTCTTAATTGTATATGATTCAGAAGCAAAAGATACATACAATCCTAAATTTTCACTTTTCTATCTTTAACGGTTATTTTTTTAAAAAAATTTCGTGGTTTAACATCTATATATATAAAATTCTCTTTCGCAGGCTTTTTTTTGCCAAACTCCTCCGAAACCACTTGACCGATTTTCATGAAATTTGGCAGGTGGACTCGACCGGACAGGGAGTAGGTTGTTATCTATATTTCATAGCCGTACGTTATAAGGGGGCTTTGCCCCCCCTAAAATTTTTTTTTATTTTTCGACAAACCGATTTTTCTTAATTGTATATGATTCACAAGCAAAAGATACATATAATCCTAAATTTTCACTTTTCTATCTTTAACCGTTATTTTTTTAAAAAAATTTCGTGGTTTAACATCTATATATATAAAATTCTCTTTCGCAGGCTTTGTTGCCAAACTCCTCCGAAACCACTTGACCGATTTTCATGAAATTTGGCAGGTGGACTCGACCGGACAGGGAGTAGGTTGTTATCTATATTTCATAGCCGTACGTTATAAGGGGGCTTTGCCCCCCTAATTTTTTTTTTTCGACAAACCGATTTTTCTTAATTGTATATGATTCAGAAGCAAAAGATACATACAATCCTAAATTTTCACTTTTCTATTTTTAACCGTTATTTTTTTAAAAAAATTTCGTGGTTTAACATCTATATATATAAAATTCTCTTTCGCAGGCTTTGTTGCCAAACTCCTCCGAAACCACTTGACCAATTTTCATGAAATTTCGCAGGTGGACTCGACCGGACAGGGAGTAGGTTGTTATCTATATTTCATAGCCGTACGTTATAAGGGGGCTTTGCCCCCCTAAATTTTTTTTTTATTTTTCGACAAACCGATTTTTTTTAATTGTATATGATTCAGAAGCAAAGGATACATACAATCCTAAATTTTCACTTTTCTATCTTTAACCGTTATTTTTTTTTAAAAATTTCGTGGTTTAACATCTATATATATAAAATTCTCTTTCGCAGGCTTTGTTGCCAAACTCCTCCGAAACCACTTGACCGATTTTCATGAAATTTGGCAGGTGGACTCGACCGGACAGGGAGTAGGTTGTTATCTATATTTCATAGCCGTTCGTTATAAGGGGGCTTTGCCCCCCCTAAAATTTTTTTTTATTTTTCGACAAACCGATTTTTCTTAATTGTATATGATTCACAAGCAAAAGATACATATAATCCTAAATTTTCACTTTTCTATCTTTAACCGTTATTTTTTTAAAAAAATTTCGTGGTTTAACATCTATATATATAAAATTCTCTTTCGCAGGCTTTGTTGCCAAACTCCTCCGAAACCACTTGACCGATTTTCATGAAATTTGGCAGGTGGACTCGACCGGACAGGGAGTAGGTTGTTATCTATATTTCATAGCCGTACGTTATAAGGGGGCTTTGCCCCCCCCTTTTTTTTTATTTTTCGACAAACCGATTTTTCTTAATTGTATATGATTCAGAAGCAAAAGATACATACAATCCTAAATTTTCACTTTTCTATCTTTAACCGTTATTTTTTTAAAAAAATTTCGTGGTTTAACATCTATATATATAAAATTCTCTTTCGCAGGCTTTGTTGCCAAACTCCTCCGAAACCACTTGACCGATTTTCATGAAATTTCGCAGGTGGACTCGACCGGACAGGGAGTAGGTTGTTATCTATATTTCATAGCCGTACGTTATAAGGGGGCTTTGCCCCCCTAAATTTTTTTTTTATTTTTCGACAAACCGATTTTTCTTAATTGTATATGATTCAGAAGCAAAAGATACATACAATCCTAAATTTTCACTTTTCTATCTTTAACCGTTATTTTTTTAAAAAAATTTCGTGGTTTAACATCTATATATATAAAATTCTCTTTCGCAGGCTTTGTTGCCAAACTCCTCCGAAACCACTTGACCGATTTTCATGAAATTTGGCAGGTGGACTCGACCGGACAGGGAGTAGGTTGTTATCTATATTTCATAGCCGTACGTTATAAGGGGGCTTTGCCCCCCTAATTTTTTTTTAATTTTTCGACAAACCGATTTTTCTTAATTGTATATGATTCAGAAGCAAAAGATACATACAATCCTAAATTTTCACTTTTCTATCTTTAACCGTTATTTTTTTAAAAAAATTTCGTGGTTTAACATCTATATATATAAAATTCTCTTTCGCAGGCTTTGTTGCCAAACTCCTCCGAAACCACTTGACCGATTTTCATGAAATTTCGCAGGTGGACTCGACCGGACAGGGAGTAGGTTGTTATCTATATTTCATAGCCTTACGTTATAAGGGGGCTTTGCCCCCCTAAATTTTTTTTTATTTTTCGACAACCCGAGTTTTCTTAATTGTATATGATTCAGAAGCGAAAGATACATACAATCCTAAATTTTCACTTTTCTATCTTTAACCGTTATTTTAAAAAAAAAATTTCGTGGTTTAACATCTTTATATATAAAATTCTCTTTCGCAGGCTTTGTTGCCAAACTCCTCCGAAACCACTTGACCGATTTTCATGAAATTTGGCAGGTGGACTCGACCGGACAGGGAGTAGGTTGTTATCTATATTTCATAGCCGTACGTTATAAGGGGGCTTTGCCCCCCTAAAATTTTTTTTATTTTTCGACAAACCGATTTTTCTTAATTGTATATGATTCACAAGCAAAAGATACATACAATCCTAAATTTTCACTTTTCTATCATTAACCGTTATTTAAAAAAAAAAAATTTCGTGGTTTAACATCTATATATATAAAATTCTCTTTCGCAGGCTTTGTTGCCAAACTCCTCCGAAACCACTTGACCGATTTTCATGAAATTTCGCAGGTGGACTCGACCGGACAGGGAGTAGGTTGTTATCTATATTTCATAGCCGTACGTTATAAGGGGGCTTTGCCCCCTAATTTTTTTTTTATTTTTCGACAAACCGATTTTTCTTAATTGTATATGATTCAGAAGCAAAAGATACATACAATCCTAAATTTTCACTTTTCTATCTTTAACCGTTATTTTTTTAAAAAAATTTCGTGGTTTAACATCTATATATATAAAATTCTCTTTCGCAGGCTTTGTTGCCAAACTCCTCCGAAACCACTTGACCGATTTTCATGAAATTTGGCAGGTGGACTCGACCGGACAGGGAGTAGGTTGTTATCTATATTTCATAGCCGTACGTTATAAGGGGGCTTTGCCCCCCTAATTTTTTTTTTATTTTTCGACAAACCGAGTTTTCTTAATTGTATATGATTCAGAAGCGAAAGATACATACAATCCTAAATTTTCACTTTTCTATCTTTAACCGTTATTTTTTTAAAAAAATTTCGTTGTTTAACATCTATATATATAAAATTCTCTTTCGCAGGCTTTGTTGCCAAACTCCTCCGAAACCACTTGACCGATTTTCATGAAATTTGGCAAGTGGACTCGACCGGACAGGGAGTAGGTTGTTATCTATATTTCATAGCCGTACGTTATAAGGGGGCTTTGCCCCCCTAAAATTTTTTTTATTTTTCGACAAACCGATTTTTCTTAATTGTATATGATTCACAAGCAAAAGATACATATAATCCTAAATTTTCACTTTTCTATCTTTAACCGTTATTTAAAAAAAAATTTCGTGGTTTAACATCTTTATATATAAAATTCTCTTTCGCAGGCTTTGTTGCCAAACTCCTCCGAAACCACTTGACCGATTTTCATGAAATTTCGCAGGTGGACTCGACCGGACAGGGAGTAGGTTGTTATCTATATTTCATAGCCGTACGTTATAAGGGGGCTTTGCCCCCCTAAAATTTTTTTTATTTTTCGACAAACCGATTTTTCTTAATTGTATATGATTCACAAGCAAAAGATACATATAATCCTAAATTTTCACTTTTCTATCTTTAACCGTTATTTTAAAAAAAAAATTTCGTGGTTTAACATCTATATATATAAAATTCTCTTTCGCAGGCTTTGTTGCCAAACTCCTCCGAAACCACTTGACCGATTTTCATGAAATTTGGCAGGTGGACTCGACCGGACAGGGAGTAGGTTGTTATCTATATTTCATAGCCGTACGTTATAAGGGGGCTTTGCCCCCTAATTTTTTTTTTATTTTTCGACAAACCGATTTTTCTTAATTGTATATGATTCACAAGCAAAAGATACATATAATCCTAAATTTTCACTTTTCTATCTTTAACCGTTATTTTAAAAAAAAAATTTCGTGGTTTAACATCTATACAGGGTGATCAACTTCTGTGACAAAGTCCAATATATCTGTTATTATACAATATATGAAAAAACGTTGTTAATAAAAGTTATAGACATCTTTAATGTACACATTTTAAAATTAGTGAGAAATATACAGGGTCCTCCATAACACGGTGCCAAACCAAAGTTATGTTTTTTTAAATGAAACACCCTGTATTTTATTCAAAATCTGGTTTCTCTACATTTTTCTGATTCTAGAAATATAACACTTGTCTAGGATTATACTGAGTGTTTCAAAGTTACGAGCACTTTTATTAAAAAATCATACTGATTTGATCGCCCTGTATGTTTTTAACGGTGTAATATAAACTTATTTTTTTAATGCTTTTGACTGTCAATATTAAAGTAGTTTTGCAAAAATGTACAATTTTTTTATAACTACACAAATTGTATACAGGGTAAGTCAAAATTTAAATACAAGATTTTCTTCATAATTTTAAATGGAACACCCTATATTTTATATTATTATCGAAAAGTTCTATCACTATACTTACATATCTTTTAAATATTCCCTATACCGAAAGTTATTAGTTTTTGAGATATTTTAGTTTTATTGTTGATAGCAACATGTATTACTTAGTTATTAATAACAATACTTTAATTTATCAAAATTTATTAAAAAAACTAAATTAAATAAAGAAAAATGTTCATCGTACCTCTTATGTTATAAAAGGTGTTCAAAATGACCTCCCATAACGTCTACACAAGCCTGGAGACGAGTTTAAAAAGACCTACAGATGTTTGTAAGCATTTGTTGTGTGACACTTTGAAAGGCGTTTTGAAACCTTACTCTCATATCATCAACTATTGTTGGAGGTGCCCTATAGACTACGTCTTTAATATAACCCCAAAAAAAGAAGTCACCTTCGTTTAATTCTGGTGATCTGGGTGGCCAGTGAACTGGCCCATCTCTTCCTATCCATCTTTCAGGAAATAGTTCATCGTTGAGAAGTGCGTTGTGGTGAGCAGGGGCTCATATGTTGGCGGATGTTTAATGGTACATTTTCAAGTAGAATAGGTAAATGATTCACTAGAAAATTTAAATAAACCTCACCACTTACCGATTCCTCATAGAGAGAAGGACCTATAACGTAATTGCCTCTGATTCCACCCCAAACATTTAAGGACCATCTTGTTTGACTATGTGTCTGAGCACAGTACGGATTGGTTGTGGAATAATAATGAAAATTGTGTCTGTTTACACTACCATTTTTGTGGAATGTTGCCTCGTCTCCAAAAAAAAAGGACAAACTCAAAAAAATCTCTCAGTATCACTATTTGTTTTTGTGACCATTGACAAAATTGTACTCTTTTGTATATGATATGGGTGCTTGTTGTTTTTCTTGACTATGTTCTGGATAGATCCATAACTTATATCTTGCTCTCTTGTAATATTTTGAATACTTGTATGAGGATTTTCTGTAACAGGCAGTAAAACATTTAATTAATTTTCATTCGTAATAATGAATTTTGTTTTTTCCTTTGCTTCATAAACAGAGCCAGTACGATTAAACCTGTCTAATAAGTTGTCAAATGCTATCTTATTTGGTTGCTGACGCTGTGGACACCATTCCTTATAAATTCTTGTGGCAACTAATGAGTTTTTGAAACACTCTCCTAAAAACCATATCATGTCTGTCATTTCTTCACGACTAAAATTCATTGTTGGGTATCTAACAATTATAACAATATGGCAAACAATTATAATCAATAACAAAAGTAAAAACGTACAGATATTTAAATTCTTACATCTGACAGTTCTTGTGTCAATTATTTCAAAGCCACCTTAAACAAAAACTTGCAGCAATTTATAGTTTCCATTTCTTCGCGGAAAATTAATATCATTTTGTCAGTAAATATAAAATTGTCGTTATTGTATATAATTTACCATAAAATTGGAGAAAAAATGAAATGCAGTCTAATTTTAATTATCATTAACAAACTCATTGGAGGTTTCTCATATTATGGGTAATTAATTTACTGTAATAAACGTATCTATGAGTTATCGACAATAAAACTAAAATATCTCGAAAACTAATAACTTTAGGTATAGGGAATATTTAAAAGATATGCAAGTATAATGAAAGAACTTTTCGATGGTAATATAAAATACAGGGTGTTCCATTTAAAAATATGAAGAAAATCTTTTATTTGCATTTTGACTTACCCTGTATACAATTTGTGTAGTGATAAAAAAATTGCACGTTGTTGAAAAACTACTTTAATATTGACAGTCAACAGCAGTAAAAAAATAAGTTTATATTATACTGTTAGAGTCATACAGGGCGATCAAATCAGTATGATTTTTTGATAAAAGTGCTCATAACTTTGAAACACTCAGTATAACCCTAGACAAGTGTTATATCTTTTTAATCAGAAAAATGTAGAGAAACCAGATTTTGAATAAAATACAGGGTGTTCCATTTAAAAAAACATAACTTTAGTTTGGCACCGTGTTATGGAGGACCCTGTATATTTCTCACTAATTTTAAAATGTGTACATTAAAGGTATCTATAACTTTTATTAACAACTTTTTTTCATATATTTTATAATAACAGATATATTGGACTTTGTCACAGAAGTTGATCACCCTGTATATATAAAATTCTCTTTCGCAGGCTTTGTTGCCAAACTCCTCCGAAACCACTTGACCGATTTTCATGAAATTTGGCAGGTGGACTCGACCGGACAGGGAGTAGGTTGTTATCTATATTTCATAGCCGTACGTTATAAGGGGGCTTTGCCCCCCTAAATTTTTTTTTTATTTTTCGACAAACCGATTTTTTTTAATTGTATATGATTCAGAAGCAAAGGATACATACAATCCTAAATTTTCACTTTTCTATCTTTAACCGTTATTTTTTTTAAAAAATTTCGTGGTTTAACATCTATATATATAAAATTCTCTTTCGCAGGCTTTGTTGCCAAACTCCTCCGAAACCACTTGACCGATTTTCATGAAATTTGGCAGGTGGACTCGACCGGACAGGGAGTAGGTTGTTATCTATATTTCATAGCCGTTCGTTATAAGGGGGCTTTGCCCCCCCTAAAATTTTTTTTTATTTTTCGACAAACCGATTTTTCTTAATTGTATATGATTCACAAGCAAAAGATACATATAATCCTAAATTTTCACTTTTCTATCTTTAACCGTTATTTTTTTAAAAAAATTTCGTGGTTTAACATCTATATATATAAAATTCTCTTTCGCAGGCTTTGTTGCCAAACTCCTCCGAAACCACTTGACCGATTTTCATGAAATTTCGCAGGTGGACTCGACCGGACAGGGAGTAGGTTGTTATCTATATTTCATAGCCGTACGTCATAAGGGGGCTTTGCCCCCCCTAATAATTTTTTTTGTTTTTCGACAAACCGATTTTTCTTAATTGTATATGATTCAGAAGCAAAAGATACATACAATCCTAAATTTTCACTTTTCTATCTTTAACCGTTATTTTTTAAAAAAAATTTCGTGGTTTAACATCTATATATATATATAAAATTCTAATTCGCAGGCTTTGTTACCGTACTCCTCCGAAACCGCTTGACCGATTTTCATGAAATTTGGCAGGTGGACTCGACCGGACAGGGAGTAGGTTGTTATCTATATTTCATAGCCGTACGTTATAAGGGGGCTTTGCCCCCCCCCTAAAATTTTTTTTATTTTTCGACAAACCGATTTTTCTTAATTGTATATGATTCACAAGCAAAAGATACATATAATCCTAAATTTTCATTTTTCTATCTTTAACCGTTATTTGTTTAAAAAAATTTCGTGGTTTAACATCTATATATATATAAAATTCTAATTCGCAGGCTTTGTTACCGTACTCCTCCGAAACCGCTTCACCGATTTTCATGAAATTTGGCAGGTGGACTCGACCGGTCAGGGAGTAGGTTGTTATCTATATTTCATAGCCGTACGTTATAAGGGGGCTTTGTCCCCCCTAAAATTTTTTTTTATTTTTCGACAAACCGATTTTTCTTAATTGTATATGATTCAGAAGCAAAAGATACATACAATCCTAAATTTTCACTTTTCTATCTTTAACCGTTATTTTTTTAAAAAAATTTCGTGGTTTAACATCTATATATATAAAATTCTAATTCGCAGGCTTTGTTACCGTACTCCTCCGAAACCGCTTGACCGATTTTCATGAAATTTGGCAGGTGGACTCGACCGGACAGGGAGTAGGTTGTTATCTATATTTCATAGCCGTACGTTATAAGGGGGCTTTGCCCCCCCTAATTTTTTTTTTATTTTTCGACAAACCGATTTTTCTTAATTGTATATGATTCACAAGCAAAAGATACATATAATCCTAAATTTTCACTTTTCTATCTTTAACCGTTATTTTTTTAAAAAAATTTCGTGGTTTAACATCTATATATATAAAATTCTCTTTCGCAGGCTTTGTTGCCAAACTCCTCCGAAACCACTTGACCGATTTTCATGAAATTTCGCAGGTGGACTCGACCGGACAGGGAGTAGGTTGTTATCTATATTTCATAGCCGTACGTCATAAGGGGGCTTTGCCCCCCCTAATAATTTTTTTTGTTTTTCGACAAACCGATTTTTCTTAATTGTATATGATTCAGAAGCAAAAGATACATACAATCCTAAATTTTCACTTTTCTATCTTTAACCGTTATTTTTTAAAAAAAATTTCGTGGTTTAACATCTATATATATAAAATTCTAATTCGCAGGCTTTGTTACCGTACTCCTCCGAAACCACTTGACCGATTTTCATGAAACTTGGCAGGTGGACTCGACCGGTCAGGGAGTAGGTTGTTATCTATATTTCATAGCCGTACGTTATAAGGGGGCTTTGCCCCCCCTAAAATTTTTTTTTATTTTTCGACAAACCGATTTTTCTTAATTGTATATGATTCAGAAGCAAAAGATACATACAATCCTAAATTTTCACTTTTCTATCTTTAACCGTTATTTTTTTAAAAAAATTTCGTGGTTTAACATCTATATATATAAAATTCTAATTCGCAGGCTTTGTTACCGTACTCCTCCGAAACCGCTTGACCGATTTTCATGAAATTTGGCAGGTGGACTCGACCGGACAGGGAGTAGGTTGTTATCTATATTTCATAGCCGTACGTTATAAGGGGGCTTAGCCCCCCCTAATTTTTTTTTTATTTTTCGACAAACCGATTTTTCTTAATTGTATATGATTCACAAGCAAAAGATACATATAATCCTAAATTTTCACTTTTCTATCTTTAACCGTTATTTTTTTAAAAAAATTTCGTGGTTTAACATCTATATATATAAAATTCTCTTTCGCAGGTTTTGTTGCCAAACTCCTCCGAAACCACTTGACCGATTTTCATGAAATTTCGCAGGTGGACTCGACCGGACAGGGAGTAGGTTGTTATCTATATTTCATAGCCGTACGTCATAAGGGGGCTTTGCCCCCCCTAATAATTTTTTTTGTTTTTCGACAAACCGATTTTTCTTAATTGTATATGATTCAGAAGCAAAAGATACATACGATCCTAAATTTTCACTTTTCTATCTTTAACCGTTATTTTTTAAAAAAAATTTCGTGGTTTAACATCTATATATATATAAAATTCTCTTTCGCAGGCTTTGTTGCCAAACTCCTCCGAAACCACTTGACCGATTTTCATGAAATTTCGCAGGTGGACTCGACCGGACAGGGAGTAGGTTGTTATCTATATTTCATAGCCGTACGTCATAAGGGGGCTTTGCCCCCCCTAATAATTTTTTTTGTTTTTCGACAAACCGATTTTTCTTAATTGTATATGATTCAGAAGCAAAAGATACATACAATCCTAAATTTTCACTTTTCTATCTTTAACCGTTATTTTTTAAAAAAAATTTCGTGGTTTAACATCTATATATATATAAAATTCTAATTCGCAGGTTTTGTTACCGTACTCCTCCGAAACCGCTTGACCGATTTTCATGAAATTTGGCAGGTGGACTCGACCGGACAGGGAGTAGGTTGTTATCTATATTTCATAGCCGTACGTTATAAGGGGGCTTTGCCCCCCCCTAAAATTTTTTTTATTTTTCGACAAACCGATTTTTCTTAATTGTATATGATTCACAAGCAAAAGATACATATAATCCTAAATTTTCATTTTTCTATCTTTAACCGTTATTTTTTTAAAAAAATTTCGTGGTTTAACATCTATATATATATAAAATTCTAATTCGCAGGCTTTGTTACCGTACTCCTCCGAAACCGCTTCACCGATTTTCATGAAATTTGGCAGGTGGACTCGACCGGTCAGGGAGTAGGTTGTTATCTATATTTCATAGCCGTACGTTATAAGGGGGCTTTGTCCCCCCTAAAATTTTTTTTTATTTTTCGACAAACCGATTTTTCTTAATTGTATATGATTCAGAAGCAAAAGATACATACAATCCTAAATTTTCACTTTTCTATCTTTAACCGTTATTTTTTTAAAAAAATTTCGTGGTTTAACATCTATATATATAAAATTCTAATTCGCAGGCTTTGTTACCGTACTCCTCCGAAACCGCTTGACCGATTTTCATGAAATTTGGCAGGTGGACTCGACCGGACAGGGAGTAGGTTGTTATCTATATTTCATAGCCGTACGTTATAAGGGGGCTTTGCCCCCCCTAATTTTTTTTTTATTTTTCGACAAACCGATTTTTCTTAATTGTATATGATTCACAAGCAAAAGATACATATAATCCTAAATTTTCACTTTTCTATCTTTAACCGTTATTTTTTTAAAAAAATTTCGTGGTTTAACATCTATATATATAAAATTCTCTTTCGCAGGCTTTGTTGCCAAACTCCTCCGAAACCACTTGACCGATTTTCATGAAATTTCGCAGGTGGACTCGACCGGACAGGGAGTAGGTTGTTATCTATATTTCATAGCCGTACGTCATAAGGGGGCTTTGCCCCCCCTAATAATTTTTTTTGTTTTTCGACAAACCGATTTTTCTTAATTGTATATGATTCAGAAGCAAAAGATACATACGATCCTAAATTTTCACTTTTCTATCTTTAACCGTTATTTTTTAAAAAAAATTTCGTGGTTTAACATCTATATATATAAAATTCTCTTTCGCAGGCTTTGTTGCCAAACTCCTCCGAAACCACTTGACCGATTTTCATGAAATTTCGCAGGTGGACTCGACCGGACAGGTAGTAGGTTGTTATCTATATTTCATAGCCGTACGTCATAAGGGGGCTTTGCCCCCCCTAATAATTTTTTTTGTTTTTCGACAAACCGATTTTTCTTAATTGTATATGATTCAGAAGCAAAAGATACATACAATCCTAAATTTTCACTTTTCTATCTTTAACCGTTATTTTTTAAAAAAAATTTCGTGGTTTAACATCTATATATATATAAAATTCTAATTCGCAGGCTTTGTTACCGTACTCCTCCGAAACCGCTTGACCGATTTTCATGAAATTTGGCAGGTGGACTCGACCGGACAGGGAGTAGGTTGTTATCTATATTTCATAGCCGTACGTTATAAGGGGGCTTTGCCCCCCCCTAAAATTTTTTTTATTTTTCGACAAACCGATTTTTCTTAATTGTATATGATTCACAAGCAAAAGATACATATAATCCTAAATTTTCATTTTTCTATCTTTAACCGTTATTTTTTTAAAAAAATTTCGTGGTTTAACATCTATATATATATAAAATTCTAATTCGCAGGCTTTGTTACCGTACTCCTCCGAAACCGCTTCACCGATTTTCATGAAATTTGGCAGGTGGACTCGACCGGTCAGGGAGTAGGTTGTTATCTATATTTCATAGCCGTACGTTATAAGGGGGCTTTGTCCCCCCTAAAATTTTTTTTTATTTTTCGACAAACCGATTTTTCTTAATTGTATATGATTCAGAAGCAAAAGATACATACAATCCTAAATTTTCACTTTTCTATCTTTAACCGTTATTTTTTTAAAAAAATTTCGTGGTTTAACATCTATATATATAAAATTCTAATTCGCAGGCTTTGTTACCGTACTCCTCCGAAACCGCTTGACCGATTTTCATGAAATTTGGCAGGTGGACTCGACCGGACAGGGAGTAGGTTGTTATCTATATTTCATAGCCGTACGTTATAAGGGGGCTTTGCCCCCCCTAATTTTTTTTTTATTTTTCGACAAACCGATTTTTCTTAATTGTATATGATTCACAAGCAAAAGATACATATAATCCTAAATTTTCACTTTTCTATCTTTAACCGTTATTTTTTTAAAAAAATTTCGTGGTTTAACATCTATATATATAAAATTCTCTTTCGCAGGCTTTGTTGCCAAACTCCTCCGAAACCACTTGACCGATTTTCATGAAATTTCGCAGGTGGACTCGACCGGACAGGGAGTAGGTTGTTATCTATATTTCATAGCCGTACGTCATAAGGGGGCTTTGCCCCCCCTAATAATTTTTTTTGTTTTTCGACAAACCGATTTTTCTTAATTGTATATGATTCAGAAGCAAAAGATACATACGATCCTAAATTTTCACTTTTCTATCTTTAACCGTTATTTTTTAAAAAAAATTTCGTGGTTTAACATCTATATATATATAAAATTCTCTTTCGCAGGCTTTGTTGCCAAACTCCTCCGAAACCACTTGACCGATTTTCATGAAATTTCGCAGGTGGACTCGACCGGACAGGGAGTAGGTTGTTATCTATATTTCATAGCCGTACGTCATAAGGGGGCTTTGCCCCCCCTAATAATTTTTTTTGTTTTTCGACAAACCGATTTTTCTTAATTGTATATGATTCAGAAGCAAAAGATACATACAATCCTAAATTTTCACTTTTCTATCTTTAACCGTTATTTTTTAAAAAAAATTTCGTGGTTTAACATCTATATATATATAAAATTCTAATTCGCAGGCTTTGTTACCGTACTCCTCCGAAACCGCTTGACCGATTTTCATGAAATTTGGCAGGTGGACTCGACCGGACAGGGAGTAGGTTGTTATCTATATTTCATAGCCGTACGTTATAAGGGGGCTTTGCCCCCCCCTAAAATTTTTTTTATTTTTCGACAAACCGATTTTTCTTAATTGTATATGATTCACAAGCAAAAGATACATATAATCCTAAATTTTCATTTTTCTATCTTTAACCGTTATTTTTTTAAAAAAATTTCGTGGTTTAACATCTATATATATATAAAATTCTAATTCGCAGGCTTTGTTACCGTACTCCTCCGAAACCGCTTCACCGATTTTCATGAAATTTGGCAGGTGGACTCGACCGGTCAGGGAGTAGGTTGTTATCTATATTTCATAGCCGTACGTTATAAGGGGGCTTTGTGCCCCCTAAAATTTTTTTTTATTTTTCGACAAACCGATTTTTCTTAATTGTATATGATTCAGAAGCAAAAGATACATACAATCCTAAATTTTCACTTTTCTATCTTTAACCGTTATTTTTTTAAAAAAATTTCGTGGTTTAACATCTATATATATAAAATTCTAATTCGCAGGCTTTGTTACCGTACTCCTCCGAAACCGCTTGACCGATTTTCATGAAATTTGGCAGGTGGACTCGACCGGACAGGGAGTAGGTTGTTATCTATATTTCATAGCCGTACGTTATAAGGGGGCTTTGCCCCCCCTAAATTTTTTTTTATTTTTCGACAAACCGATTTTTCTTAATTGTATATGATTCACAAGCAAAAGATACATATAATCCTAAATTTTCACTTTTCTATCTTTAACCGTTATTTTTTTAAAAAAATTTCGTGGTTTAACATCTATATATATAAAATTCTCTTTCGCAGGTTTTGTTGCCAAACTCCTCCGAAACCACTTGACCGATTTTCATGAAATTTGGCAGGTGGACTCGACCGGACAGGGAGTAGGTTGTTATCTATATTTCATAGCCGTACGTTATAAGGGGGCTTTGCCCCCCCTAAAATTTTTTTTTATTTTTCGACAAACCGATTTTTCTTAATTGTATATGATTCACAAGCAAAAGATACATATAATCCTAAATTTTCACTTTTCTATCTTTAACCGTTATTTTTTTAAAAAAATTTCGTGGTTTAACATCTATATATATAAAATTCTAATTCGCAGGCTTTGTTACCGTACTCCTCCGAAACCGCTTGACCGATTTTCATGAAATTTGGCAGGTGGATTCGACCGGACAGGGAGTAGGTTGTTATCTATATTTCATAGCCGTACGTTATAAGGGGGCTTTGCCCCCCCTAAAATTTTTTTTTATTTTTCGACAAACCGATTTTTCTTAATTGTATATGATTCACAAGCAAAAGATACATATAATCCTAAATTTTCACTTTTCTATCTTTAACCGTTATTTTTAAAAAAAAATTTCGTGGTTTAACATCTATATATATAAAATTCTAATTCGCAGGCTTTGTTACCGTACTCCTCCGAAACCGCTTGACCGATTTTCATGAAATTTGGCAGGTGGACTCGACCGGACAGGGAGTAGGTTGTTATCTATATTTCATAGCCGTACGTTATAAGGGGGCTTTGCCCCCCCCTAAAATTTTTTTTGTTTTTCGACAAACCGATTTTTCTTAATTGTATATGATTCACAAGCAAAAGATACATATAATCCTAAATTTTCACTTTTCTATCTTTAACCGTTATTTTTTAAAAAAAATTTCGTGGTTTAACATCTATATATATAAAATTCTAATTCGCAGGCTTTGTTACCGTACTCCTCCGAAACCGCTTGACCGATTTTCATGAAATTTGGCAGGTGGACTCGGCCGGACAGGGAGTAGGTTGTTATCTATATTTCATAGCCGTACGTTATAAGGGGGCTTTGCCCCCCCTAAATTTTTTTTTATTTTTCGACAAACCGATTTTTCTTAATTGTATATGATTCACAAGCAAAAGATACATATAATCCTAAATTTTCACTTTTCTATCTTTAACCGTTATTTTTTAAAAAAAAATTCGTGGTTTAACATCTATATATATAAAATTCTAATTCGCAGGCTTTGTTACCGTACTCCTCCGAAACCGCTTGACCGATTTTCATGAAATTTGGCAGGTGGACTCGACCGGACAGGGAGTAGGTTGTTATCTATATTTCATAGCCGTACGTTATAAGGGGGCTTTGCCCCCCCTAAAATTTTTTTTTATTTTTCGACAAACCGATTTTTCTTAATTGTATATGATTCACAAGCAAAAGATACATATAATCCTAAATTTTCACTTTTCTATCTTTAACCGTTATTTTTTTAAAAAAATTTCGTGGTTTAACATCTATATATATAAAATTCTAATTCGCAGGTTTTGTTACCGTACTCCTCCGAAACCGCTTGACCGATTTTCATGAAATTTGGCAGGTGGATTCGACCGGACAGGGAGTAGGTTGTTATCTATATTTCATAGCCGTACGTTATAAGGGGGCTTTGCCCCCCCTAAAATTTTTTTTTATTTTTCGACAAACCGATTTTTCTTAATTGTATATGATTTACAAGCAAAAGATACATATAAGCCTAAATTTTCACTTTTCTATCTTTAACCGTTATTTTTTTAAAAAAATTTCGTGGTTTAACATCTATATATATAAAATTCTAATTCGCAGGCTTTGTTACCGTACTCCTCCGAAATCGCTTGACCGATTTTCATGAAATTTGGCAGGTGGATTCGACCGGACAGGGAGTAGGTTGTTATCTATATTTCATAGCCGTACGTTATAAGGGGGCTTTGCCCCCCCTAAAATTTTTTTTTATTTTTCGACAAACCGATTTTTCTTAATTGTATATGATTCACAAGCAAAAGATACATATAATCCTAAATTTTCACTTTTCTATCTTTAACCGTTATTTTTTTAAAAAAATTTCGTGGTTTAACATCTATATATATAAAATTCTAATTCGCAGGCTTTGTTACCGTACTCCTCCGAAACCGCTTGACCGATTTTCATGAAATTTGGCAGGTGGATTCGACCGGACAGGGAGTAGGTTGTTATCTATATTTCATAGCCGTACGTTATAAGGGGGCTTTGCCCCCCCTAAAATTTTTTTTTATTTTTCGACAAACCGATTTTTCTTAATTGTATATGATTCACAAGCAAAAGATACATATAATCCTAAATTTTCACTTTTCTATCTTTAACCGTTATTTTTTTAAAAAAATTTCGTAGTTTAACATCTATATATATAAAATTCTAATTCGCAGGCTTTGTTACCGTACTCCTCCGAAATCGCTTGACCGATTTTCATGAAATTTGGCAGGTGAATTCGACCGGACAGGGAGTAGGTTGTTATCTATATTTCATAGCCGTACGTTATAAGGGGGCTTTGCCCCCCCTAAAATTTTTTTTATTTTTCGACAAACCGATTTTTCTTAATTGTATATGATTCACAAGCAAAAGATACATATAATCCTAAATTTTCACTTTTCTATCTTTAACCGTTATTTTTTTAAAAAAATTTCGTGGTTTAACATCTATATATATAAAATTCTAATTCGCAGGCTTTGTTACCGTACTCCTCCGAAACCGCTTGACCGATTTTCATGAAATTTGGCAGGTGGACTCGACCGGACAGGGAGTAGGTTGTTATCTATATTTCATAGCCGTACGTTATAAGGGGGCTTTGCCCCCCCCTAAAATTTTTTTTGTTTTTTGACAAACCGATTTTTCTTAATTGTATATGATTCACAAGCAAAAGATACATATAATCCTAAATTTTCACTTTTCTATCTTTAACCGTTATTTTTAAAAAAAAATTTCGTGGTTTAACATCTATATATATAAAATTCTAATTCGCAGGCTTTGTTACCGTACTCCTCCGAAACCGCTTGACCGATTTTCATGAAATTTGGCAGGTGGACTCGGCCGGACAGGGAGTAGGTTGTTATCTATATTTCATAGCCGTACGTTATAAGGGGGCTTTGCCCCCCCTAAATTTTTTTTTATTTTTCGACAAACCGATTTTTCTTAATTGTATATGATTCACAAGCAAAAGATACATATAATCCTAAATTTTCACTTTTCTATCTTTAACCGTTATTTTTTAAAAAAAAATTCGTGGTTTAACATCTATATATATAAAATTCTAATTCGCAGGCTTTGTTACCGTACTCCTCCGAAACCGGTTGACCGATTTTCATGAAATTTGGCAGGTGGACTCGACCGGACAGGGAGTAGGTTGTTATCTATATTTCATAGCCGTACGTTATAAGGGGGCTTTGCCCCCCCTAAATTTTTTTTTTATTTTTCGACAAACCGATTTTTCTTAATTGTATATGATTCACAAGCAAAAGATACATATAATCCTAAATTTTCACTTTTCTATCTTTAACCGTTATTTTTTTAAAAAAATTTCGTGGTTTAACATCTATATATATAAAATTCTAATTCGCAGGTTTTGTTACCGTACTCCTCCGAAACCGCTTGACCGATTTTCATGAAATTTGGCAGGTGGATTCGACCGGACAGGGAGTAGGTTGTTATCTATATTTCATAGCCGTACGTTATAAGGGGGCTTTGCCCCCCCTAAAATTTTTTTTTATTTTTCGACAAACCGATTTTTCTTAATTGTATATGATTTACAAGCAAAAGATACATATAATCCTAAATTTTCACTTTTCTATCTTTAACCGTTATTTTTTTAAAAAAATTTCGTGGTTTAACATCTATATATATAAAATTCTAATTCGCAGGCTTTGTTACCGTACTCCTCCGAAATCGCTTGACCGATTTTCATGAAATTTGGCAGGTGGATTCGACCGGACAGGGAGTAGGTTGTTATCTATATTTCATAGCCGTACGTTATAAGGGGGCTTTGCCCCCCCTAAATTTTTTTTTTATTTTTCGACAAACCGATTTTTCTTAATTGTATATGATTCACAAGCAAAAGATACATATAATCCTAAATTTTCACTTTTCTATCTTTAACCGTTATTTTTTTAAAAAAATTTCGTGGTTTAACATCTATATATATAAAATTCTAATTCGCAGGCTTTGTTACCGTACTCCTCCGAAACCGCTTGACCGATTTTCATGAAATTTGGCAGGTGGATTCGACCGGACAGGGAGTAGGTTGTTATCTATATTTCATAGCCGTACGTTATAAGGGGGCTTTGCCCCCCCTAAAATTTTTTTTTATTTTTCGACAAACCGATTTTTCTTAATTGTATATGATTCACAAGCAAAAGATACATATAATCCTAAATTTTCACTTTTCTATCTTTAACCGT
Organism: Diabrotica virgifera virgifera; assembly: GCF_917563875.1. NCBI lineage: Eukaryota > Metazoa > Arthropoda > Insecta > Coleoptera > Chrysomelidae > Diabrotica > Diabrotica virgifera. The sequence goes on from NC_065443.1 coordinate 176,647,324, forward strand.
TATTTTTTTAAAAAAATTTCGTGGTTTAACATCTATATATATAAAATTCTAATTCGCAGGCTTTGTTACCGTACTCCTCCGAAATCGCTTGACCGATTTTCATGAAATTTGGCAGGTGGATTCGACCGGACAGGGAGTAGGTTGTTATCTATATTTCATAGCCGTACGTTATAAGGGGGCTTTGCCCCCCCTAAAATTTTTTTTTATTTTTCGACAAACCGATTTTTCTTAATTGTATATGATTCACAAGCAAAAGATACATATAATCCTAAATTTTCACTTTTCTATCTTTAACCGTTATTTTTTTAAAAAAATTTCGTGGTTTAACATCTATATATATAAAATTCTAATTCGCAGGCTTTGTTACCGTACTCCTCCGAAATCGCTTGACCGATTTTCATGAAATTTGGCAGGTGGATTCGACCGGACAGGGAGTAGGTTGTTATCTATATTTCATAGCCGTACGTTATAAGGGGGCTTTGCCCCCCCTAAAATTTTTTTTTATTTTTCGACAAACCGATTTTTCTTAATTGTATATGATTCACAAGCAAAAGATACATATAATCCTAAATTTTCACTTTTCTATCTTTAACCGTTATTTTTTTAAAAAAATTTCGTGGTTTAACATCTATATATATAAAATTCTCTTTCGCAGGCTTTGTTGCCAAACTCCTCCGAAACCACTTGACCGATTTTCATGAAATTTCGCAGGTGGACTCGACCGGACAGGGAGTAGGTTGTTATCTATATTTCATAGCCGTACGTCATAAGGGGGCTTTGCCCCCCCTAATAATTTTTTTTATTTTTCGACAAACCGATTTTTCTTAATTCTATATGATTCAGAAGCAAAAGATACATACAATCCTAAATTTCCACTTTTCTATCTTTAACCGTTATTTTTTTAAAAAAATTTCGTGGTTTAACATCTATATATATAAAATTCTCTTTCGCAGGCTTTGTTGCCAAACTCCTCCGAAACGACTTGACCGATTTTCATGAAATTTCGCAGGTGGTCTCGACCGAACATGGAGTAGGTTGTTATCTATATTTCATAGACGTACGTCATAAGGGGGCTTTGCCCCCCCTAATATTTTTTTTTATTTTTCGACAAACTGATTTTTCTTAATTAGATATGATTCAGAAGCAAAAGATACATACAATCCTAAATTTTCACTTTTCTATCTTTAACCGTTATTTTTTTAAAAAAATTTCGTGGTTTAACATCTATATATATAAAATTCTCTTTCGCAGGCTTTGTTGCCAAACTCCTCCGAAACGACTTGACCGATTTTCATGAAATTTCGCAGGTGGTCTCGACCGAACATGGAGTAGGTTGTTATCTATATTTCATAGACGTACGTCATAAGGGGGCTTTGCCCCCCCTAATATTTTTTTTTATTTTTCGACAAACTGATTTTTCTTAATTATATATGATTCAGAAGCAAAAGATACATACAATCCTAAATTTTCACTTTTCTATCTTTAACCGTTATTTTTTTAAAAAAATTTCGTTGTTTAACATCTATATATATAAAATTCTCTTTCGCAGGCTTTGTTGCCAAACTCCTCCGAAACGACTTGACCGATTTTCATGAAATTTCGCAGGTGGTCTCGACCGAACATGGAGTAGGTTGTTATCTATATTTCATAGACGTACGTCATAAGGGGGCTTTGCCCCCCTAATATTTTTTTTTATTTTTCGACAAACTGATTTTTCTTAATTATATATGATTCAGAAGCAAAAGATACATACAATCCTAAATTTTCACTTTTCTATCTTTAACCGTTATTTTTTTAAAAAAATTTCGTGGTTTAACATCTATATATATAAAATTCTCTTTCGCAGGCTTTGTTGCCAAACTCCTCCGAAACGACTTGACCGATTTTCATGAAATTTCGCAGGTGGTCTCGACCGAACATGGAGTAGGTTGTTATCTATATTTCATAGACGTACGTCATAAGGGGGCTTTGCTCCCCCCTAATATTTTTTTTTATTTTTCGACAAACTGATTTTTCTTAATTATATATGATTCAGAAGCAAAAGATACATACAATCCTAAATTTTCACTTTTCTATCTTTAACCGTTATTTTTTTAAAAAAATTTGGTGGTTTAACATCTATATATATATAAAATTCTCTTTCGCAGGCTTTGTTGCCAAACTCCTCCGAAACGACTTGACCGATTTTCATGAAATTTCGCAGGTGGTCTCGACCGAACATGGAGTAGGTTGTTATCTATATTTCATAGACGTACGTCATAAGGGGGCTTTGCCCCCCCCTAATATTTTTTTTTATTTTTCGACAAACTGATTTTTCTTAATTATATATGATTCAGAAGCAAAAGATACATACAATCCTAAATTTTCACTTTTCTATCTTTAACCGTTATTTTTTTAAAAAAATTTCGTGGTTTAACATCTATATATATAAAATTCTCTTTCGCAGGCTTTGTTGCCAAACTCCTCCGAAACGACTTGACCGATTTTCATGAAATTTCGCAGGTGGTCTCGACCGAACATGGAGTAGGTTGTTATCTATATTTCATAGACGTACGTCATAAGGGGGCTTTGCCCCCCCTAATATTTTTTTTTATTTTTCGACAAACTGATTTTTCTTAATTATATATGATTCAGAAGCAAAAGATACATACAATCCTAAATTTTCACTTTTCTATCTTTAACCGTTATTTTTTTAAAAAAATTTCGTTGTTTAACATCTATATATATAAAATTCTCTTTCGCAGGCTTTGTTGCCAAACTCCTCCGAAACGACTTGACCGATTTTCATGAAATTTCGCAGGTGGTCTCGACCGAACATGGAGTAGGTTGTTATCTATATTTCATAGACGTACGTCATAAGGGGGCTTTGCCCCCCCTAATATTTTTTTTTATTTTTCGACAAACTGATTTTTCTTAATTATATATGATTCAGAAGCAAAAGATACATACAATCCTAAATTTTCACTTTTCTATCTTTAACCGTTATTTTTTTAAAAAAATTTCGTGGTTTAACATCTATATATATAAAATTCTCTTTCGCAGGCTTTGTTGCCAAACTCCTCCGAAACGACTTGACCGATTTTCATGAAATTTCGCAGGTGGTCTCGACCGAACATGGAGTAGGTTGTTATCTATATTTCATAGACGTACGTCATAAGGGGGCTTTGCCCCCCCCTAATATTTTTTTTTATTTTTCGACAAACTGATTTTTCTTAATTATATATGATTCAGAAGCAAAAGATACATACAATCCTAAATTTTCACTTTTCTATCTTTAACCGTTATTTTTTTAAAAAAATTTGGTGGTTTAACATCTATATATATAAAATTCTCTTTCGCAGGCTTTGTTGCCAAACTCCTCCGAAACGACTTGACCGATTTTCATGAAATTTCGCAGGTGGTCTCGACCGAACATGGAGTAGGTTGTTATCTATATTTCATAGACGTACGTCATAAGGGGGCTTTGCCCCCCCCTAATATTTTTTTTTATTTTTCGACAAACTGATTTTTCTTAATTATATATGATTCAGAAGCAAAAGATACATACAATCCTAAATTTTCACTTTTCTATCTTTAACCGTTATTTTTTTAAAAAAATTTCGTGGTTTAACATCTATATCTATATATATAAAATTCTCTTTCGCAGGCTTTGTTGCCAAACTCCTCCGAAACCACTTGACCGATTTTCATGAAATTTGGCAGGTGGACTCGACCGGACAGGGAGTAGGTTGTTATCTATATTTCATAGCCGTACGTTATAAGGGGGCTTTGCCCCCCCTAAAATTTTTTTTTATTTTTCGACAAACCGATTTTTCTTAATTGTATATGATTCACAAGCAAAAGATACATATAATCCTAAATTTTCACTTTTCTATCTTTAACCGTTATTTTTTTAAAAAAATTTCGTGGTTTAACATCTATATATATATAAAATTCTCTTTCGCAGGCTTTGTTGCCAAACTCCTCCGAAACCACTTGACCGATTTTCATGAAATTTGGCAGGTGGACTCGACCGGACAGGGAGTAGGTTGTTATCTATATTTCATAGCCGTACGTTATAAGGGGGCTTTGCCCCCCTAAAATTTTTTTTTATTTTTCGACAAACCGATTTTTCTTAATTGTATATGATTCACAAGCAAAAGATACATATAATCCTAAATTTTCACTTTTCTATCTTTAACCGTTATTTTTTTAAAAAAATTTCGTAGTTTAACATCTATATATATAAAATTCTCTTTCGCAGGCTTTGTTGCCAAACTCCTCCGAAACCACTTGACCGATTTTCATGAAATTTGGCAGGTGGACTCGACCGGACAGGGAGTAGGTTGTTATCTATATTTCATAGCCGTACGTTATAAGGGGGCTTTGCCCCCCCTAAAATTTTTTTTTATTTTTCGACAAACCGGTTTTTCTTAATTGTATATGATTCACAAGCAAAAGATACATATAATTCTAAATTTTCACTTTTCTATCTTTAACCGTTATTTTTTTAAAAAAATTTCGTAGTTTAACATCTATATATATAAAATTCTCTTTCGCAGGCTTTGTTGCCAAACTCCTCCGAAACCACTTGACCGATTTTCATGAAATTTGGCAGGTGGACTCGACCGGACAGGGAGTAGGTTGTTATCTATATTTCATAGCCGTACGTTATAAGGGGGCTTTGCCCCCCCTAAAATTTTTTTTTATTTTTTGACAAACCGATTTTTCTTAATTGTATATGATTCACAAGCAAAAGATACATATAATCCTAAATTTTCACTTTTCTATCTTTAACCGTTATTTTTTTAAAAAAATTTCGTGGTTTAACATCTATATATATAAAATTCTCTTTCGCAGGCTTTGTTGCCAAACTCCTCCGAAACCACTTGACCGATTTTCATGAAATTTGGCAGGTGGACTCGACCGGACAGGGAGTAGGTTGTTATCTATATTTCATAGCCGTACGTTATAAGGGGGCTTTGCCCCCCCTAAAATTTTTTTTTATTTTTCGACAAACCGATTTTTCTTAATTGTATATGATTCACAAGCAAAAGATACATATAATCCTAAATTTTCACTTTTCTATCTTTAACCGTTATTTTTTTAAAAAAATTTCGTAGTTTAACATCTATATATATAAAATTCTCTTTCGCAGGCTTTGTTGCCAAACTCCTCCGAAACCACTTGACCGATTTTCATGAAATTTGGCAGGTGGACTGGACCGGACAGGGAGTAGGTTGTTATCAATATTTCATAGCCGTACGTTATAAGGGGGCTTTGCCCCCCCTAAAATTTTTTTTTATTTTTCGACAAACCGATTTTTCTTAATTGTATATGATTCACAAGCAAAAGATACATATAATCCTAAATTTTCACTTTTCTATCTTTAACCGTTATTTTTTTAAAAAAATTTCGTGGTTTAACATCTATATATATAAAATTCTAATTCGCAGGCTTTGTTACCGTACTCCTCCGAAACCGCTTGACCGATTTTCATGAAATTTGGCAGGTGGACTCGACCGGACAGGGAGTAGGTTGTTATCTATATTTCATAGCCGTACGTTATAAGGGGGCTTTGCCCCCCCTAATTTTTTTTTTTATTTTTCGACAAACCGATTTTTCTTAATTGTATATGATTCACAAGCAAAAGATACATATAATCCTAAATTTTCACTTTTCTATCTTTAACCGTTATTTTTTTAAAAAAATTTCGTGGTTTAACATCTATATATATAAAATTCTAATTCGCAGGCTTTGTTACCGTACTCCTCCGAAACCGCTTGACCGATTTTCATGAAATTTGGCAGGTGGACTCGACCGGACAGGGAGTAGGTTGTTATCTATATTTCATAGCCGTACGTTATAAGGGGGCTTTGCCCCCCCTAAAATTTTTTTTTATTTTTCGACAAACCGATTTTTCTTAATTGTATATGATTCACAAGCAAAAGATACATATAATCCTAAATTTTCACTTTTCTATCTTTAACCGTTATTTTTTTAAAAAAATTTCGTAGTTTAACATCTATATATATAAAATTCTCTTTCGCAGGCTTTGTTGCCAAACTCCTCCGAAACCACTTGACCGATTTTCATGAAATTTGGCAGGTGGACTGGACCGGACAGGGAGTAGGTTGTTATCTATATTTCATAGCCGTACGTTATAAGGGGGCTTTGCCCCCCCTAAAATTTTTTTTTATTTTTCGACAAACCCATTTTTCTTAATTGTATATGATTCACAAGCAAAAGATACATATAATCCTAAATTTTCACTTTTCTATCTTTAACCGTTATTTTTTTAAAAAAATTTCGTGGTTTAACATCTATATATATAAAATTCTAATTCGCAGGCTTTGTTACCGTACTCCTCCGAAACCGCTTGACCGATTTTCATGAAATTTGGCAGGTGGACTGGACCGGACAGGGAGTAGGTTGTTATCTATATTTCATAGCCGTACGTTATAAGGGGGCTTTGCCCCCCGTAAATTTTTTTTTTATTTTTCGACAAACCGATTTTTCTTAATTGTATATGATTCACAAGCAAAAGATACATATAATCCTAAATTTTCACTTTTCTATCTTTAACCGTTATTTTTTTAAAAAAATTTCGTGGTTTAACATCTATATATATAAAATTCTAATTCGCAGGCTTTGTTACCGTACTCCTCCGAAACCGCTTGACCGATTTTCATGAAATTTGGCAGGTGGACTCGACCGGACAGGGAGTAGGTTGTTATCTATATTTCATAGCCGTACGTTATAAGGGGGCTTTGCCCCCCCTAAAATTTTTTTTTATTTTTCGACAAACCGATTTTTCTTAATTGTATATGATTCACAAGCAAAAGATACATATAATCCTAAATTTTCACTTTTCTATCTTTAACCGTTATTTTTTTAAAAAAATTTCGTAGTTTAACATCTATATATATAAAATTCTCTTTCGCAGGCTTTGTTGCCAAACTCCTCCGAAACCACTTGACCGATTTTCATGAAATTTGGCAGGTGGACTCGACCGGACAGGGAGTAGGTTGTTATCTATATTTCATAGCCGTACGTTATAAGGGGGCTTTGCCCCCCCTAAAATTTTTTTTTATTTTTCGACAAACCGATTTTTCTTAATTGTATATGATTCACAAGCAAAAGATACATATAATCCTAAATTTTCACTTTTCTATCTTTAACCGTTATTTTTTTAAAAAAATTTCGTGGTTTAACATCTATATATATAAAATTCTCTTTCGCAGGCTTTGTTGCCAAACTCCTCCGAAACCACTTGACCGATTTTCATGAAATTTGGCAGGTGGACTCGACCGGACAGGGAGTAGGTTGTTATCTATATTTCATAGCCGTACGTTATAAGGGGGCTTTGCCCCCCTAAAATTTTTTTTTATTTTTCGACAAACCGATTTTTCTTAATTGTATATGATTCACAAGCAAAAGATACATATAATCCTAAATTTTCACTTTTCTATCTTTAACCGTTATTTTTTTAAAAAAATTTCGTAGTTTAACATCTATATATATAAAATTCTCTTTCGCAGGCTTTGTTGCCAAACTCCTCCGAAACCACTTGACCGATTTTCATGAAATTTGGCAGGTGGACTCGACCGGACAGGGAGTAGGTTGTTATCTATATTTCATAGCCGTACGTTATAAGGGGGCTTTGCCCCCCTAAATTTTTTTTTTATTTTTCGACAAACCGATTTTTCTTAATTGTATATGATTCACAAGCAAAAGATACATATAATCCTAAATTTTCACTTTTCTATCTTTAACCGTTATTTTTTTAAAAAAATTTCGTAGTTTAACATCTATATATATAAAATTCTCTTTCGCAGGCTTTGTTGCCAAACTCCTCCGAAACCACTTGACCGATTTTCATGAAATTTGGCAGGTGGACTCGACCGGACAGGGAGTAGGTTGCTATCTATATTTCATAGCCGTACGTTATAAGGGGGCTTTGCCCCCCCTAAAATTTTTTTTTTATTTTTTGACAAACCGATTTTTCTTAATTGTATATGATTCACAAGCAAAAGATACATATAATCCTAAATTTTCACTTTTCTATCTTTAACCGTTATTTTTTTAAAAAAATTTCGTGGTTTAACATCTATATATATAAAATTCTCTTTCGCAGGCTTTGTTGCCAAACTCCTCCGAAACCACTTGACCGATTTTCATGAAATTTGGCAGGTGGACTCGACCGGACAGGGAGTAGGTTGTTATCTATATTTCATAGCCGTACGTTATAAGGGGGCTTTGCCCCCCCTAAAATTTTTTTTTTGTTTTTCGACAAACCGATTTTTCTTAATTGTATATGATTCACAAGCAAAAGATACATATAATCCTATATTTTCACTTTTCTATCTTTAACCGTTATTTTTTTAAAAAAATTTCGTAGTTTAACATCTATATATATAAAATTCTCTTTCGCAGGCTTTGTTGCCAAACTCCTCCGAAACCACTTGACCGATTTTCATGAAATTTGGCAGGTGGACTGGACCGGACAGGGAGTAGGTTGTTATCAATATTTCATAGCCGTACGTTATAAGGGGGCTTTGCCCCCCCTAAAATTTTTTTTTATTTTTCGACAAACCGATTTTTCTTAATTGTATATGATTCACAAGCAAAAGATACATATAATCCTAAATTTTCACTTTTCTATCTTTAACCGTTATTTTTTTAAAAAAATTTCGTGGTTTAACATCTATATATATAAAATTCTAATTCGCAGGCTTTGTTACCGTACTCCTCCGAAACCGCTTGACCGATTTTCATGAAATTTGGCAGGTGGACTCGACCGGACAGGGAGTAGGTTGTTATCTATATTTCATAGCCGTACGTTGTAAGGGGGCTTTGCCCCCCCTAAAATTTTTTTTTATTTTTCGACAAACCGATTTTTCTTAATTGTATATGATTCACAAGCAAAAGATACATATAATCCTAAATTTTCACTTTTCTATCTTTAACCGTTATTTTTTAAAAAAAATTTCGTAGTTTAACATCTATATATATAAAATTCTCTTTCGCAGGCTTTGTTGCCAAACTCCTCCGAAACCACTTGACCGATTTTCATGAAATTTGGCAGGTGGACTCGACCGGACAGGGAGTAGGTTGTTATCTATATTTCATAGCCGTACGTTATAAGGGGGCTTTGCCCCCCCTAAAATTTTTTTTTATTTTTCGACAAACCGATTTTTCTTAATTGTATATGATTCACAAGCAAAAGATACATATAATCCTAAATTTTCACTTTTCTATCTTTAACCGTTATTTTTTTAAAAAAATTTCGTGGTTTAACATCTATATATATATAAAATTCTCTTTCGCAGGCTTTGTTGCCAAACTCCTCCGAAACCACTTGACCGATTTTCATGAAATTTGGCAGGTGGACTCGACCGGACAGGGAGTAGGTTGTTATCTATATTTCATAGCCGTACGTTATAAGGGGGCTTTGCCCCCCTAAAATTTTTTTTTATTTTTCGACAAACCGATTTTTCTTAATTGTATATGATTCACAAGCAAAAGATACATATAATCCTAAATTTTCACTTTTCTATCTTTAACCGTTATTTTTTTAAAAAAATTTCGTAGTTTAACATCTATATATATAAAATTCTCTTTCGCAGGCTTTGTTGCCAAACTCCTCCGAAACCACTTGACCGATTTTCATGAAATTTGGCAGGTGGACTCGACCGGACAGGGAGTAGGTTGTTATCTATATTTCATAGCCGTACGTTATAAGGGGGCTTTGCCCCCCCTAAAATTTTTTTTTATTTTTCGACAAACCGGTTTTTCTTAATTGTATATGATTCACAAGCAAAAGATACATATAATTCTAAATTTTCACTTTTCTATCTTTAACCGTTATTTTTTTAAAAAAATTTCGTAGTTTAACATCTATATATATAAAATTCTCTTTCGCAGGCTTTGTTGCCAAACTCCTCCGAAACCACTTGACCGATTTTCATGAAATTTGGCAGGTGGACTCGACCGGACAGGGAGTAGGTTGTTATCTATATTTCATAGCCGTACGTTATAAGGGGGCTTTGCCCCCCCTAAAATTTTTTTTTATTTTTTGACAAACCGATTTTTCTTAATTGTATATGATTCACAAGCAAAAGATACATATAATCCTAAATTTTCACTTTTCTATCTTTAACCGTTATTTTTTTAAAAAAATTTCGTGGTTTAACATCTATATATATAAAATTCTCTTTCGCAGGCTTTGTTGCCAAACTCCTCCGAAACCACTTGACCGATTTTCATGAAATTTGGCAGGTGGACTCGACCGGACAGGGAGTAGGTTGTTATCTATATTTCATAGCCGTACGTTATAAGGGGGCTTTGCCCCCCCTAAAATTTTTTTTTATTTTTCGACAAACCGATTTTTCTTAATTGTATATGATTCATAAGCAAAAGATACATATAATCCTAAATTTTCACTTTTCTATCTTTAACCGTTATTTTTTTAAAAAAATTTCGTAGTTTAACATCTATATATATAAAATTCTCTTTCGCAGGCTTTGTTGCCAAACTCCTCCGAAACCACTTGACCGATTTTCATGAAATTTGGCAGGTGGACTGGACCGGACAGGGAGTAGGTTGTTATCAATATTTCATAGCCGTACGTTATAAGGGGGCTTTGCCCCCCCTAAAATTTTTTTTTATTTTTCGACAAACCGATTTTTCTTAATTGTATATGATTCACAAGCAAAAGATACATATAATCCTAAATTTTCACTTTTCGATCTTTAACCGTTATTTTTTTAAAAAAATTTCGTGGTTTAACATCTATATATATAAAATTCTAATTCGCAGGCTTTGTTACCGTACTCCTCCGAAACCGCTTGACCGATTTTCATGAAATTTGGCAGGTGGACTCGACCGGACAGGGAGTAGGTTGTTATCTATATTTCATAGCCGTACGTTATAAGGGGGCTTTGCCCCCCCTAAATTTTTTTTTTATTTTTCGACAAACCGATTTTTCTTAATTGTATATGATTCACAAGCAAAAGATACATATAATCCTAAATTTTCACTTTTCTATCTTTAACCGTTATTTTTTTAAAAAAATTTCGTGGTTTAACATCTATATATATAAAATTCTAATTCGCAGGCTTTGTTACCGTACTCCTCCGAAACCGCTTGACCGATTTTCATGAAATTTGGCAGGTGGACTCGACCGGACAGGGAGTAGGTTGTTATCTATATTTCATAGCCGTACGTTATAAGGGGGCTTTGCCCCCCCTAAAATTTTTTTTTATTTTTCGACAAACCGATTTTTCTTAATTGTATATGATTCACAAGCAAAAGATACATATAATCCTAAATTTTCACTTTTCTATCTTTAACCGTTATTTTTTTAAAAAAATTTCGTAGTTTAACATCTATATATATAAAATTCTCTTTCGCAGGCTTTGTTGCCAAACTCCTCCGAAACCACTTGACCGATTTTCATGAAATTTGGCAGGTGGACTGGACCGGACAGGGAGTAGGTTGTTATCTATATTTCATAGCCGTACGTTATAAGGGGGCTTTGCCCCCCCTAAAATTTTTTTTTATTTTTCGACAAACCCATTTTTCTTAATTGTATATGATTCACAAGCAAAAGATACATATAATCCTAAATTTTCACTTTTCTATCTTTAACCGTTATTTTTTTAAAAAAATTTCGTGGTTTAACATCTATATATATAAAATTCTAATTCGCAGGCTTTGTTACCGTACTCCTCCGAAACCGCTTGACCGATTTTCATGAAATTTGGCAGGTGGATTCGACCGGACAGGGAGTAGGTTGTTATCTATATTTCATAGCCGTACGTTATAAGGGGGCTTTGCCCCCCCTAAAATTTTTTTTTATTTTTCGACAAACCGATTTTTCTTAATTGTATATGATTCACAAGCAAAAGATACATATAATCCTAAATTTTCACTTTTCTATCTTTAACCGTTATTTTTTTAAAAAAATTTCGTTGTTTAACATCTATATATATAAAATTCTCTTTCGCAGGCTTTGTTGCCAAACTCCTCCGAAACCACTTGACCGATTTTCATGAAATTTGGCAGGTGGACTGGACCGGACAGGGAGTAGGTTGTTATCTATATTTCATAGCCGTACGTTATAAGGGGGCTTTGCCCCCCCTAAAATTTTTTTTATTTTTCGACAAACCCATTTTTCTTAATTGTATATGATTCACAAGCAAAAGATACATATAATCCTAAATTTTCACTTTTCTATCTTTAACCGTTATTTTTTTAAAAAAATTTCGTGGTTTAACATCTATATATATAAAATTCTAATTCGCAGGCTTTGTTACCGTACTCCTCCGAAACCGCTTGACCGATTTTCATGAAATTTGGCAGGTGGACTGGACCGGACAGGGAGTAGGTTGTTATCTATATTTCATAGCCGTACGTTATAAGGGGGCTTTGCCCCCCCTAAATTTTTTTTTTATTTTTCGACAAACCGATTTTTCTTAATTGTATATGATTCACAAGCAAAAGATACATATAATCCTAAATTTTCACTTTTCTATCTTTAACCGTTATTTTTTTAAAAAAATTTCGTGGTTTAACATCTATATATATAAAATTCTAATTCGCAGGCTTTGTTACCGTACTCCTCCGAAACCGCTTGACCGATTTTCATGAAATTTGGCAGGTGGACTCGACCGGACAGGGAGTAGGTTGTTATCTATATTTCATAGCCGTACGTTATAAGGGGGCTTTGCCCCCCCTAAAATTTTTTTTTATTTTTCGACAAACCGATTTTTCTTAATTGTATATGATTCACAAGCAAAAGATACATATAATCCTAAATTTTCACTTTTCTATCTTTAACCGTTATTTTTTTAAAAAAATTTCGTAGTTTAACATCTATATATATAAAATTCTCTTTCGCAGGCTTTGTTGCCAAACTCCTCCGAAACCACTTGACCGATTTTCATGAAATTTGGCAGGTGGACTCGACCGGACAGGGAGTAGGTTGTTATCTATATTTCATAGCCGTACGTTATAAGGGGGCTTTGCCCCCCCTAAAATTTTTTTTTATTTTTCGACAAACCGATTTTTCTTAATTGTATATGATTCACAAGCAAAAGATACATATAATCCTAAATTTTCACTTTACTATCTTTAACCGTTATTTTTTTAAAAAAATTTCGTGGTTTAACATCTATATATATAAAATTCTCTTTCGCAGGCTTTGTTGCCAAACTCCTCCGAAACCACTTGACCGATTTTCATGAAATTTGGCAGGTGGACTCGACCGGACAGGGAGTAGGTTGTTATCTATATTTCATAGCCGTACGTTATAAGGGGGCTTTGCCCCCCTAAAATTTTTTTTTATTTTTCGACAAACCGATTTTTCTTAATTGTATATGATTCACAAGCAAAAGATACATATAATCCTAAATTTTCACTTTTCTATCTTTAACCGTTATTTTTTTAAAAAAATTTCGTAGTTTAACATCTATATATATAAAATTCTCTTTCGCAGGCTTTGTTGCCAAACTCCTCCGAAACCACTTGACCGATTTTCATGAAATTTGGCAGGTGGACTCGACCGGACAGGGAGTAGGTTGTTATCTATATTTCATAGCCGTACGTTATAAGGGGGCTTTGCCCCCCTAAATTTTTTTTTTATTTTTCGACAAACCGATTTTTCTTAATTGTATATGATTCACAAGCAAAAGATACATATAATCCTAAATTTTCACTTTTCTATCTTTAACCGTTATTTTTTTAAAAAAATTTCGTAGTTTAACATCTATATATATAAAATTCTCTTTCGCAGGCTTTGTTGCCAAACTCCTCCGAAACCACTTGACCGATTTTCATGAAATTTGGCAGGTGGACTCGACCGGACAGGGAGTAGGTTGCTATCTATATTTCATAGCCGTACGTTATAAGGGGGCTTTGCCCCCCCTAAAATTTTTTTTTTATTTTTTGACAAACCGATTTTTCTTAATTGTATATGATTCACAAGCAAAAGATACATATAATCCTAAATTTTCACTTTTCTATCTTTAACCGTTATTTTTTTAAAAAAATTTCGTGGTTTAACATCTATATATATAAAATTCTAATTCGCAGGCTTTGTTACCGTACTCCTCCGAAACCGCTTGACCGATTTTCATGAAATTTGGCAGGTGGATTCGACCGGACAGGGAGTAGGTTGTTATCTATATTTCATAGCCGTACGTTATAAGGGGGCTTTGCCCCCCCTAAAATTTTTTTTTATTTTTCGACAAACCGATTTTTCTTAATTGTATATGATTCACAAGCAAAAGATACATATAATCCTAAATTTTCACTTTTCTATCTTTAACCGTTATTTTTTTAAAAAAATTTCGTTGTTTAACATCTATATATATAAAATTCTCTTTCGCAGGCTTTGTTGCCAAACTCCTCCGAAACCACTTGACCGATTTTCATGAAATTTGGCAGGTGGACTGGACCGGACAGGGAGTAGGTTGTTATCTATATTTCATAGCCGTACGTTATAAGGGGGCTTTGCCCCCCCTAAAATTTTTTTTTATTTTTCGACAAACCGATTTTTCTTAATTGTATATGATTCACAAGCAAAAGATACATATAATCCTAAATTTTCACTTTTCTATCTTTAACCGTTATTTTTTTAAAAAAATTTCGTGGTTTAACATCTATATATATAAAATTCTAATTCGCAGGCTTTGTTACCGTACTCCTCCGAAACCGCTTGACCGATTTTCATGAAATTTGGCAGGTGGACTGGACCGGACAGGGAGTAGGTTGTTATCTATATTTCATAGCCGTACGTTATAAGGGGGCTTTGCCCCCCCTAAATTTTTTTTTTATTTTTCGACAAACCGATTTTTCTTAATTGTATATGATTCACAAGCAAAAGATACATATAATCCTAAATTTTCACTTTTCTATCTTTAACCGTTATTTTTTTAAAAAAATTTCGTGGTTTAACATCTATATATATAAAATTCTAATTCGCAGGCTTTGTTACCGTACTCCTCCGAAACCGCTTGACCGATTTTCATGAAATTTGGCAGGTGGACTCGACCGGACAGGGAGTAGGTTGTTATCTATATTTCATAGCCGTACGTTATAAGGGGGCTTTGCCCCCCCTAAAATTTTTTTTTATTTTTCGACAAACCGATTTTTCTTAATTGTATATGATTCACAAGCAAAAGATACATATAATCCTAAATTTTCACTTTTCTATCTTTAACCGTTATTTTTTTAAAAAAATTTCGTAGTTTAACATCTATATATATAAAATTCTCTTTCGCAGGCTTTGTTGCCAAACTCCTCCGAAACCACTTGACCGATTTTCATGAAATTTGGCAGGTGGACTCGACCGGACAGGGAGTATGTTGTTATCTATATTTCATAGCCGTACGTTATAAGGGGGCTTTGCCCCCCCTAAAATTTTTTTTTATTTTTCGACAAACCGGTTTTTCTTAATTGTATATGATTCACAAGCAAAAGATACATATAATTCTAAATTTTCACTTTTCTATCTTTAACCGTTATTTTTTTAAAAAAATTTCGTAGTTTAACATCTATATATATAAAATTCTCTTTCGCAGGCTTTGTTGCCAAACTCCTCCGAAACCACTTGACCGATTTTCATGAAATTTGGCAGGTGGACTCGACCGGACAGGGAGTAGGTTGTTATCTATATTTCATAGCCGTACGTTATAAGGGGGCTTTGCCCCCCCTAAAATTTTTTTTTTTTTTGACAAACCGATTTTTCTTAATTGTATATGATTCACAAGCAAAAGATACATATAATCCTAAATTTTCACTTTTCTATCTTTAACCGTTATTTTTTTAAAAAAATTTCGTGGTTTAACATCTATATATATAAAATTCTCTTTCGCAGGCTTTGTTGCCAAACTCCTCCGAAACCACTTGACCGATTTTCATGAAATTTGGCAGGTGGACTCGACCGGACAGGGAGTAGGTTGTTATCTATATTTCATAGCCGTACGTTATAAGGGGGCTTTGCCCCCCCTAAAATTTTTTTTTATTTTTCGACAAACCGATTTTTCTTAATTGTATATGATTCACAAGCAAAAGATACATATAATCCTAAATTTTCACTTTTCTATCTTTAACCGTTATTTTTTTAAAAAAATTTCGTAGTTTAACATCTATATATATAAAATTCTCTTTCGCAGGCTTTGTTGCCAAACTCCTCCGAAACCACTTGACCGATTTTCATGAAATTTGGCAGGTGGACTGGACCGGACAGGGAGTAGGTTGTTATCAATATTTCATAGCCGTACGTTATAAGGGGGCTTTGCCCCCCCTAAAATTTTTTTTTATTTTTCGACAAACCGATTTTTCTTAATTGTATATGATTCACAAGCAAAAGATACATATAATCCTAAATTTTCACTTTTCTATCTTTAACCGTTATTTTTTTAAAAAAATTTCGTGGTTTAACATCTATATATATAAAATTCTAATTCGCAGGCTTTGTTACCGTACTCCTCCGAAACCGCTTGACCGATTTTCATGAAATTTGGCAGGTGGACTCGACCGGACAGGGAGTAGGTTGTTATCTATATTTCATAGCCGTACGTTATAAGGGGGCTTTGCCCCCCCTAAATTTTTTTTTTATTTTTCGACAAACCGATTTTTCTTAATTGTATATGATTCACAAGCAAAAGATACATATAATCCTAAATTTTCACTTTTCTATCTTTAACCGTTATTTTTTTAAAAAAATTTCGTAGTTTAACATCTATATATATAAAATTCTCTTTCGCAGGCTTTGTTGCCAAACTCCTCCGAAACCACTTGACCGATTTTCATGAAATTTGGCAGGTGGACTCGACCGGACAGGGAGTAGGTTGTTATCTATATTTCATAGCCGTACGTTATAAGGGGGCTTTGCCCCCCCTAAATTTTTTTTTTATTTTTCGACAAACCGATTTTTCTTAATTGTATATGATTCACAAGCAAAAGATACATATAATCCTAAATTTTCACTTTTCTATCTTTAACCGTTATTTTTTTAAAAAAATTTCGTGGTTTAACATCTATATATATAAAATTCTCTTTCGCAGGCTTTGTTGCCAAACTCCTCCGAAACCACTTGACCGATTTTCATGAAATTTGGCAGGTGGACTCGACCGGACAGGGAGTAGGTTGTTATCTATATTTCATAGCCGTACGTTATAAAGGGGCTTTGCCCCCCTAAAATTTTTTTTTATTTTTCGACAAACCGATTTTTCTTAATTGTATATGATTCACAAGCAAAAGATACATATAATCCTAAATTTTCACTTTTCTATCTTTAACCGTTATTTTTTTAAAAAAATTTCGTAGTTTAACATCTATATATATAAAATTCTCTTTCGCAGGCTTTGTTGCCAAACTCCTCCGAAACCACTTGACCGATTTTCATGAAATTTGGCAGGTGGACTCGACCGGACAGGGAGTAGGTTGTTATCTATATTTCATAGCCGTACGTTATAAGGGGGCTTTGCCCCCCCTAAAATTTTTTTTTATTTTTCGACAAACCGGTTTTTCTTAATTGTATATGATTCACAAGCAAAAGATACATATAATTCTAAATTTTCACTTTTCTATCTTTAACCGTTATTTTTTTAAAAAAATTTCGTAGTTTAACATCTATATATATAAAATTCTCTTTCGCAGGCTTTGTTGCCAAACTCCTCCGAAACCACTTGACCGATTTTCATGAAATTTGGCAGGTGGACTCGACCGGACAGGGAGTAGGTTGTTATCTATATTTCATAGCCGTACGTTATAAGGGGGCTTTGCCCCCCCTAAAATTTTTTTTTATTTTTTGACAAACCGATTTTTCTTAATTGTATATGATTCACAAGCAAAAGATACATATAATCCTAAATTTTCACTTTTCTATCTTTAACCGTTATTTTTTTAAAAAAATTTCGTGGTTTAACATCTATATATATAAAATTCTCTTTCGCAGGCTTTGTTGCCAAACTCCTCCGAAACCACTTGACCGATTTTCATGAAATTTGGCAGGTGGACTCGACCGGACAGGGAGTAGGTTGTTATCTATATTTCATAGCCGTACGTTATAAGGGGGCTTTGCCCCCCCTAAAATTTTTTTTTATTTTTCGACAAACCGATTTTTCTTAATTGTATATGATTCACAAGCAAAAGATACATATAATCCTAAATTTTCACTTTTCTATCTTTAACCGTTATTTTTTTAAAAAAATTTCGTAGTTTAACATCTATATATATAAAATTCTCTTTCGCAGGCTTTGTTGCCAAACTCCTCCGAAACCACTTGACCGATTTTCATGAAATTTGGCAGGTGGACTGGACCGGACAGGGAGTAGGTTGTTATCTATATTTCATAGCCGTACGTTATAAGGGGGCTTTGCCCCCCCTAAAATTTTTTTTTATTTTTCGACAAACCGATTTTTCTTAATTGTATATGATTCACAAGCAAAAGATACATATAATCCTAAATTTTCACTTTTCTATCTTTAACCGTTATTTTTTTAAAAAAATTTCGTGGTTTAACATCTATATATATAAAATTCTAATTCGCAGGCTTTGTTACCGTACTCCTCCGAAACCGCTTGACCGATTTTCATGAAATTTGGCAGGTGGACTCGACCGGACAGGGAGTAGGTTGTTATCTATATTTCATAGCCGTACGTTATAAGGGGGCTTTGCCCCCCCTAAATTTTTTTTTTATTTTTCGACAAACCGATTTTTCTTAATTGTATATGATTCACAAGCAAAAGATACATATAATCCTAAATTTTCACTTTTCTATCTTTAACCGTTATTTTTTTAAAAAAATTTCGTGGTTTAACATCTATATATATAAAATTCTAATTCGCAGGCTTTGTTACCGTACTCCTCCGAAACCGCTTGACCGATTTTCATGAAATTTGGCAGGTGGACTCGACCGGACAGGGAGTAGGTTGTTATCTATATTTCATAGCCGTACGTTATAAGGGGGCTTTGCCCCCCCTAAAATTTTTTTTTATTTTTCGACAAACCGATTTTTCTTAATTGTATATGATTCACAAGCAAAAGATACATATAATCCTAAATTTTCACTTTTCTATCTTTAACCGTTATTTTTTTAAAAAAATTTCGTAGTTTAACATCTATATATATAAAATTCTCTTTCGCAGGCTTTGTTGCCAAACTCCTCCGAAACCACTTGACCGATTTTCATGAAATTTGGCAGGTGGACTCGACCGGACAGGGAGTAGGTTGTTATCTATATTTCATAGCCGTACGTTATAAGGGGGCTTTGCCCCCCCTAAAATTTTTTTTTATTTTTCGACAAACCGATTTTTCTTAATTGTATATGATTCACAAGCAAAAGATACATATAATCCTAAATTTTCACTTTTCTATCTTTAACCGTTATTTTTTTAAAAAAATTTCGTAGTTTAACATCTATATATATAAAATTCTCTTTCGCAGGCTTTGTTGCCAAACTCCTCCGAAACCACTTGACCGATTTTCATGAAATTTGGCAGGTGGACTGGACCGGACAGGGAGTAGGTTGTTATCTATATTTCATAGCCGTACGTTATAAGGGGGCTTTGCCCCCCCTAAAATTTTTTTTTATTTTTCGACAAACCCATTTTTCTTAATTGTATATGATTCACAAGCAAAAGATACATATAATCCTAAATTTTCACTTTTCTATCTTTAACCGTTATTTTTTTAAAAAAATTTCGTTGTTTAACATCTATATATATAAAATTCTCTTTCGCAGGCTTTGTTGCCAAACTCCTCCGAAACCACTTGACCGATTTTCATGAAATTTGGCAGGTGGACTGGACCGGACAGGGAGTAGGTTGTTATCTATATTTCATAGCCGTACGTTATAAGGGGGCTTTGCCCCCCCTAAAATTTTTTTTTATTTTTCGACAAACCCATTTTTCTTAATTGTATATGATTCACAAGCAAAAGATACATATAATCCCAAAATTTTCACTTTTCTATCTTTAACCGTTATTTTTTTAAAAAAATTTCGTGGTTTAACATCTATATATATAAAATTCTCTTTCGCAGGCTTTGTTGCCAAACTCCTCCGAAACGACTTGACCGATTTTCATGAAATTTCGCAGGTGGTCTCGACCGAACATGGAGTAGGTTGTTATCTATATTTCATAGACGTACGTCATAAGGGGGCTTTGCCCCCCCCTAATATTTTTTTTTATTTTTCGACAAACTGATTTTTCTTAATTATATATGATTCAGAAGCAAAAGATACATACAATCCTAAATTTTCACTTTTCTATCTTTAACCGTTATTTTTTTAAAAAAATTTCGTGGTTTAACATCTATATATATAAAATTCTCTTTCGCAGGCTTTGTTGCCAAACTCCTCCGAAACGACTTGACCGATTTTCATGAAATTTCGCAGGTGGTCTCGACCGAACATGGAGTAGGTTGTTATCTATATTTCATAGACGTACGTCATAAGGGGGCTTTGCCCCCCCTAATATTTTTTTTTATTTTTCGACAAACTGATTTTTCTTAATTATATATGATTCAGAAGCAAAAGATACATACAATCCTAAATTTTCACTTTTCTATCTTTAACCGTTATTTTTTTAAAAAAATTTCGTGGTTTAACATCTATATATATAAAATTCTCTTTCGCAGGCTTTGTTGCCAAACTCCTCCGAAACGACTTGACCGATTTTCATGAAATTTCGCAGGTGGTCTCGACCGAACATGGAGTAGGTTGTTATCTATATTTCATAGACGTACGTCATAAGGGGGCTTTGCCCCCCCCCTAATATTTTTTTTTATTTTTCGACAAACTGATTTTTCTTAATTATATATGATTCAGAAGCAAAAGATACATACAATCCTAAATTTTCACTTTTCTATCTTTAACCGTTATTTTTTTAAAAAAATTTCGTGGTTTAACATCTATATATATAAAATTCTCTTTCGCAGGTTTTGTTGCCAAACTCCTCCGAAACCACTTGACGGATTTTCATGAAATTTCGCAGGTGGTCTCGACCGAACATGGAGTAGGTTGTTATCTATATTTCATAGACGTACGTCATAAGGGGGCTTTGCCCCCCCTAATATTTTTTTTTATTTTTCGACAAACTGATTTTTCTTAATTATATATGATTCAGAAGCAAAAGATACATACAATCCTAAATTTTCACTTTTCTATCTTTAACCGTTATTTTTTTAAAAAAATTTCGTGGTTTAACATCTATATATATAAAATTCTCTTTCGCAGGCTTTGTTGCCAAACTCCTCCGAAACGACTTGACCGATTTTCATGAAATTTCGCAGGTGGTCTCGACCGAACATGGAGTAGGTTGTTATCTATATTTCATAGCCGTACGTCATAAGGGGGCTTTGCCCCCCCTAATAATTTTTTTTTATTTTTCGACAAACCGATTTTTCTTAATTCTATATGATTCAGAAGCAAAAGATACATACAATCCTAAATTTTCACTTTTCTATCTTTAACCGTTATTTTTTTAAAAAAATTTCGTGGTTTAACATCTATATATATAAAATTCTCTTTCGCAGGCTTTGTTGCCAAACTCCTCCGAAACCACTTGACCGATTTTCATGAAATTTGGCAGGTGGACTGGACCGGACAGGGAGTAGGTTGTTATCTATATTTCATAGCCGTACGTTATAAGGGGGCTTTGCCCCCCCTAAAATTTTTTTTTATTTTTCGACAAACCGATTTTTCTTAATTGTATATGATTCACAAGCAAAAGATACATATAATCCTAAATTTTCACTTTTCTATCTTTAACCGTTATTTTTTTAAAAAAATTTCGTTGTTTAACATCTATATATATAAAATTCTCTTTCGCAGGCTTTGTTGCCAAACTCCTCCGAAACCACTTGACCGATTTTCATGAAATTTGGCAGGTGGACTGGACCGGACAGGGAGTAGGTTGTTATCTATATTTCATAGCCGTACGTTATAAGGGGGCTTTGCCCCCCCTAAAATTTTTTTTTATTTTTCGACAAACCCATTTTTCTTAATTGTATATGATTCACAAGCAAAAGATACATATAATCCTAAATTTTCACTTTTCTATCTTTAACCGTTATTTTTTTAAAAAAATTTCGTTGTTTAACATCTATATATATAAAATTCTCTTTCGCAGGCTTTGTTGCCAAACTCCTCCGAAACCACTTGACCGATTTTCATGAAATTTGGCAGGTGGACTGGACCGGACAGGGAGTAGGTTGTTATCTATATTTCATAGCCGTACGTTATAAGGGGGCTTTGCCCCCCCTAAAATTTTTTTTTATTTTTCGACAAACCCATTTTTCTTAATTGTATATGATTCACAAGCAAAAGATACATATAATCCCAAAATTTTCACTTTTCTATCTTTAACCGTTATTTTTTTAAAAAAATTTCGTGGTTTAACATCTATATATATAAAATTCTCTTTCGCAGGCTTTGTTGCCAAACTCCTCCGAAACGACTTGACCGATTTTCATGAAATTTCGCAGGTGGTCTCGACCGAACATGGAGTAGGTTGTTATCTATATTTCATAGACGTACGTCATAAGGGGGCTTTGCCCCCCCCTAATATTTTTTTTTATTTTTCGACAAACTGATTTTTCTTAATTATATATGATTCAGAAGCAAAAGATACATACAATCCTAAATTTTCACTTTTCTATCTTTAACCGTTATTTTTTTAAAAAAATTTCGTGGTTTAACATCTATATATATAAAATTCTCTTTCGCAGGCTTTGTTGCCAAACTCCTCCGAAACGACTTGACCGATTTTCATGAAATTTCGCAGGTGGTCTCGACCGAACATGGAGTAGGTTGTTATCTATATTTCATAGACGTACGTCATAAGGGGGCTTTGCCCCCCCTAATATTTTTTTTTATTTTTCGACAAACTGATTTTTCTTAATTATATATGATTCAGAAGCAAAAGATACATACAATCCTAAATTTTCACTTTTCTATCTTTAACCGTTATTTTTTTAAAAAAATTTCGTGGTTTAACATCTATATATATAAAATTCTCTTTCGCAGGCTTTGTTGCCAAACTCCTCCGAAACGACTTGACCGATTTTCATGAAATTTCGCAGGTGGTCTCGACCGAACATGGAGTAGGTTGTTATCTATATTTCATAGACGTACGTCATAAGGGGGCTTTGCCCCCCCCCTAATATTTTTTTTTATTTTTCGACAAACTGATTTTTCTTAATTATATATGATTCAGAAGCAAAAGATACATACAATCCTAAATTTTCACTTTTCTATCTTTAACCGTTATTTTTTTAAAAAAATTTCGTGGTTTAACATCTATATATATAAAATTCTCTTTCGCAGGTTTTGTTGCCAAACTCCTCCGAAACCACTTGACGGATTTTCATGAAATTTCGCAGGTGGACTCGACCGGACAGGGAGTAGGTTGTTATCTATATTTCATAGCCGTATGTTATAAGGGGGCTTTGCCCCCCCTAAAATTTTTTTTTATTTTTCGACAAACCGATTTTTCTTAATTCTATATGATTCAGAAGCAAAAGATACATACAATCCTAAATTTTCACTTTTCTATCTTTAACCGTTATTTTTTTAAAAAAATTTCGTGGTTTAACATCTATATATAAAATTCTAATTCGCAGGCTTTGTTACCGTACTCCTCCGAAACCACTTGACCGATTTTCGTGAAATTTGGCAGGTAGACTCGACCGGACAGAGAGTAGGTTGTTATCTATATTTCATAGCCGTACGTCATAAGGGGGCTTTGCCCCCCCTAATAATTTTTTTTTATTTTTCGACAAACCGATTTTTCTTAATTCTATATGATTCAGAAGCAAAAGATACATACAATCCTAAATTTTCACTTTTCTGTCTTTAACCGTTATTTTTTTTAAAAAATTTCGTGGTTTAACATCTATATATATATATAAAATTCTCTTTCGCAGGCTTTGTTGCCAAACTCCTCCGAAACGACTTGACCGATTTTCATGAAATTTCGCAGGTGGTCTCGACCGAACATGGAGTAGGTTGTTATCTATATTTCATAGCCGTACGTCATAAGGGGGCTTTGCCCCCCCTAATAATTTTTTTTTATTTTTCGACAAACCGATTTTTCTTAATTCTATATGATTCAGAAGCAAAAGATACATACAATCCTAAATTTTCACTTTTCTATCTTTAACCGTTATTTTTTTAAAAAAATTTCGTGGTTTAACATCTATATATATAAAATTCTCTTTCGCAGGCTTTGTTGCCAAACTCCTCCGAAACCACTTGACCGATTTTCATGAAATTTGGCAGGTGGACTGGACCGGACAGGGAGTAGGTTGTTATCTATATTTCATAGCCGTACGTTATAAGGGGGCTTTGCCCCCCCTAAAATTTTTTTTTATTTTTCGACAAACCGATTTTTCTTAATTGTATATGATTCACAAGCAAAAGATACATATAATCCTAAATTTTCACTTTTCTATTTTTAACCGTTATTTTTTTAAAAAAATTTCGTTGTTTAACATCTATATATATAAAATTCTCTTTCGCAGGCTTTGTTGCCAAACTCCTCCGAAACCACTTGACCGATTTTCATGAAATTTGGCAGGTGGACTGGACCGGACAGGGAGTAGGTTGTTATCTATATTTCATAGCCGTACGTTATAAGGGGGCTTTGCCCCCCCTAAAATTTTTTTTTATTTTTCGACAAACCCATTTTTCTTAATTGTATATGATTCACAAGCAAAAGATACATATAATCCTAAATTTTCACTTTTCTATCTTTAACCGTTATTTTTTTAAAAAAATTTCGTTGTTTAACATCTATATATATAAAATTCTCTTTCGCAGGCTTTGTTGCCAAACTCCTCCGAAACCACTTGACCGATTTTCATGAAATTTGGCAGGTGGACTGGACCGGACAGGGAGTAGGTTGTTATCTATATTTCATAGCCGTACGTTATAAGGGGGCTTTGCCCCCCCTAAAATTTTTTTTTATTTTTCGACAAACCCATTTTTCTTAATTGTATATGATTCACAAGCAAAAGATACATATAATCCCAAAATTTTCACTTTTCTATCTTTAACCGTTATTTTTTTAAAAAAATTTCGTGGTTTAACATCTATATATATAAAATTCTCTTTCGCAGGCTTTGTTGCCAAACTCCTCCGAAACGACTTGACCGATTTTCATGAAATTTCGCAGGTGGTCTCGACCGAACATGGAGTAGGTTGTTATCTATATTTCATAGACGTACGTCATAAGGGGGCTTTGCCCCCCCCTAATATTTTTTTTTATTTTTCGACAAACTGATTTTTCTTAATTATATATGATTCAGAAGCAAAAGATACATACAATCCTAAATTTTCACTTTTCTATCTTTAACCGTTATTTTTTTAAAAAAATTTCGTGGTTTAACATCTATATATATAAAATTCTCTTTCGCAGGCTTTGTTGCCAAACTCCTCCGAAACGACTTGACCGATTTTCATGAAATTTCGCAGGTGGTCTCGACCGAACATGGAGTAGGTTGTTATCTATATTTCATAGACGTACGTCATAAGGGGGCTTTGCCCCCCCTAATATTTTTTTTTATTTTTCGACAAACTGATTTTTCTTAATTATATATGATTCAGAAGCAAAAGATACATACAATCCTAAATTTTCACTTTTCTATCTTTAACCGTTATTTTTTTAAAAAAATTTCGTGGTTTAACATCTATATATATAAAATTCTCTTTCGCAGGCTTTGTTGCCAAACTCCTCCGAAACGACTTGACCGATTTTCATGAAATTTCGCAGGTGGTCTCGACCGAACATGGAGTAGGTTGTTATCTATATTTCATAGACGTACGTCATAAGGGGGCTTTGCCCCCCCCCTAATATTTTTTTTTATTTTTCGACAAACTGATTTTTCTTAATTATATATGATTCAGAAGCAAAAGATACATACAATCCTAAATTTTCACTTTTCTATCTTTAACCGTTATTTTTTTAAAAAAATTTCGTGGTTTAACATCTATATATATAAAATTCTCTTTCGCAGGTTTTGTTGCCAAACTCCTCCGAAACCACTTGACGGATTTTCATGAAATTTCGCAGGTGGACTCGACCGGACAGGGAGTAGGTTGTTATCTATATTTCATAGCCGTATGTTATAAGGGGGCTTTGCCCCCCCTAAAATTTTTTTTTATTTTTCGACAAACCGATTTTTCTTAATTCTATATGATTCAGAAGCAAAAGATACATACAATCCTAAATTTTCACTTTTCTATCTTTAACCGTTATTTTTTTAAAAAAATTTCGTGGTTTAACATCTATATATAAAATTCTAATTCGCAGGCTTTGTTACCGTACTCCTCCGAAACCACTTGACCGATTTTCGTGAAATTTGGCAGGTAGACTCGACCGGACAGAGAGTAGGTTGTTATCTATATTTCATAGCCGTACGTCATAAGGGGGCTTTGCCCCCCCTAATAATTTTTTTTTATTTTTCGACAAACCGATTTTTCTTAATTCTATATGATTCAGAAGCAAAAGATACATACAATCCTAAATTTTCACTTTTCTGTCTTTAACCGTTATTTTTTTTAAAAAATTTCGTGGTTTAACATCTATATATATATATAAAATTCTCTTTCGCAGGCTTTGTTGCCAAACTCCTCCGAAACGACTTGACCGATTTTCATGAAATTTCGCAGGTGGTCTCGACCGAACATGGAGTAGGTTGTTATCTATATTTCATAGCCGTACGTCATAAGGGGGCTTTGCCCCCCCTAATAATTTTTTTTTATTTTTCGACAAACCGATTTTTCTTAATTCTATATGATTCAGAAGCAAAAGATACATACAATCCTAAATTTTCACTTTTCTATCTTTAACCGTTATTTTTTTAAAAAAATTTCGTGGTTTAACATCTATATATATAAAATTCTCTTTCGCAGGCTTTGTTGCCAAACTCCTCCGAAACCACTTGACCGATTTTCATGAAATTTGGCAGGTGGACTGGACCGGACAGGGAGTAGGTTGTTATCTATATTTCATAGCCGTACGTTATAAGGGGGCTTTGCCCCCCCTAAAATTTTTTTTTATTTTTCGACAAACCGATTTTTCTTAATTGTATATGATTCACAAGCAAAAGATACATATAATCCTAAATTTTCACTTTTCTATTTTTAACCGTTATTTTTTTAAAAAAATTTCGTTGTTTAACATCTATATATATAAAATTCTCTTTCGCAGGCTTTGTTGCCAAACTCCTCCGAAACCACTTGACCGATTTTCATGAAATTTGGCAGGTGGACTGGACCGGACAGGGAGTAGGTTGTTATCTATATTTCATAGCCGTACGTTATAAGGGGGCTTTGCCCCCCCTAAAATTTTTTTTTATTTTTCGACAAACCCATTTTTCTTAATTGTATATGATTCACAAGCAAAAGATACATATAATCCTAAATTTTCACTTTTCTATCTTTAACCGTTATTTTTTTAAAAAAATTTCGTTGTTTAACATCTATATATATAAAATTCTCTTTCGCAGGCTTTGTTGCCAAACTCCTCCGAAACCACTTGACCGATTTTCATGAAATTTGGCAGGTGGACTGGACCGGACAGGGAGTAGGTTGTTATCTATATTTCATAGCCGTACGTTATAAGGGGGCTTTGCCCCCCCTAAAATTTTTTTTTATTTTTCGACAAACCCATTTTTCTTAATTGTATATGATTCACAAGCAAAAGATACATATAATCCCAAAATTTTCACTTTTCTATCTTTAACCGTTATTTTTTTAAAAAAATTTCGTGGTTTAACATCTATATATATAAAATTCTCTTTCGCAGGCTTTGTTGCCAAACTCCTCCGAAACGACTTGACCGATTTTCATGAAATTTCGCAGGTGGTCTCGACCGAACATGGAGTAGGTTGTTATCTATATTTCATAGACGTACGTCATAAGGGGGCTTTGCCCCCCCCTAATATTTTTTTTTATTTTTCGACAAACTGATTTTTCTTAATTATATATGATTCAGAAGCAAAAGATACATACAATCCTAAATTTTCACTTTTCTATCTTTAACCGTTATTTTTTTAAAAAAATTTCGTGGTTTAACATCTATATATATAAAATTCTCTTTCGCAGGCTTTGTTGCCAAACTCCTCCGAAACGACTTGACCGATTTTCATGAAATTTCGCAGGTGGTCTCGACCGAACATGGAGTAGGTTGTTATCTATATTTCATAGACGTACGTCATAAGGGGGCTTTGCCCCCCCTAATATTTTTTTTTATTTTTCGACAAACTGATTTTTCTTAATTATATATGATTCAGAAGCAAAAGATACATACAATCCTAAATTTTCACTTTTCTATCTTTAACCGTTATTTTTTTAAAAAAATTTCGTGGTTTAACATCTATATATATAAAATTCTCTTTCGCAGGCTTTGTTGCCAAACTCCTCCGAAACGACTTGACCGATTTTCATGAAATTTCGCAGGTGGTCTCGACCGAACATGGAGTAGGTTGTTATCTATATTTCATAGACGTACGTCATAAGGGGGCTTTGCCCCCCCCCTAATATTTTTTTTTATTTTTCGACAAACTGATTTTTCTTAATTATATATGATTCAGAAGCAAAAGATACATACAATCCTAAATTTTCACTTTTCTATCTTTAACCGTTATTTTTTTAAAAAAATTTCGTGGTTTAACATCTATATATATAAAATTCTCTTTCGCAGGTTTTGTTGCCAAACTCCTCCGAAACCACTTGACGGATTTTCATGAAATTTCGCAGGTGGACTCGACCGGACAGGGAGTAGGTTGTTATCTATATTTCATAGCCGTATGTTATAAGGGGGCTTTGCCCCCCCTAAAATTTTTTTTTATTTTTCGACAAACCGATTTTTCTTAATTCTATATGATTCAGAAGCAAAAGATACATACAATCCTAAATTTTCACTTTTCTATCTTTAACCGTTATTTTTTTAAAAAAATTTCGTGGTTTAACATCTATATATAAAATTCTAATTCGCAGGCTTTGTTACCGTACTCCTCCGAAACCACTTGACCGATTTTCGTGAAATTTGGCAGGTAGACTCGACCGGACAGAGAGTAGGTTGTTATCTATATTTCATAGCCGTACGTCATAAGGGGGCTTTGCCCCCCCTAATAATTTTTTTTTATTTTTCGACAAACCGATTTTTCTTAATTCTATATGATTCAGAAGCAAAAGATACATACAATCCTAAATTTTCACTTTTCTGTCTTTAACCGTTATTTTTTTTAAAAAATTTCGTGGTTTAACATCTATATATATATATAAAATTCTCTTTCGCAGGCTTTGTTGCCAAACTCCTGCGAAACCACTTGACCGATTTTCATGAAATTTCGCAGGTGGACTCCTTGCTGAATGGCGAAAAAAACGGCGTATAAATCGTCTCTCTAGCTCAATTAGTTTCCGAGATAGCAAAACGAGGCCGTAGGATAACACGAGAGCACTAGAGACAACACTAAGCACACGAAACGAATGAGCGAAAATTGTACTAAAATCCGTGAAAATATAAAGTTTTTAACTTTACGATTACTATTTTTAATGTACAAAAAATATTTTAAAATTTTGCCGAAGGACCAGATCTCTGGTATAACAATCAAATTTTGGCGGAGGCGCAAATCTGGTATAATCGAAATTTTGGCGGATGCTTTTGGTGGAGGTTTGTAGTTGCCAAATTTAGTCGCGTGTTGGCTGCTGTACGATACGTGACGATACGATATCTGAAAGTTATGACGATTTGTCGTTTGTAATAAATGCAAGTTTATTTTATCTTATATTAAAGAAAAAAAGAAACACAGATATTGGATACATCCCATCATAAAGGAACGAAATTATAAGGAATTTTGTTACACATTATATAACGGAATTAATATAATAAAGGCCCAGAAAAGTTTTTTAATTTTACAAGAATGTCTAAAAAATATTTTCAGGAGTTATTAGTACGTATAAAAGAGCCGTTTTCAAGAAATAACACCATTATGAGGGAAAGCATATCACCTAAGAAAAACTATTTATAACGCTAAGAGGCTGTCCATTCAATGGTACGCCACTGAGCAAATACAGGTGTTAAATTGATGCCCCTCTATTATACCCAATTTATTGGGAAATAGTGATGTTTCACAAATTATTATTAACAAAAAAATTATTCAAATTAAAGGCACAGTACTTATCGAGAAAGACGAAAACCAGAATATACAAAACCGTAATAAGAGCAACAGTCACCTGCCGGATGTGAGACATGGGTGCTAAATAAAACAGAAGGAGAAATGATAAAGAGTTGAGAACGGAACGTACTGAGAGCTATTTTCAGGGAAAATAATACAGATACGGAAGACGGCTGGCATAGAAGCAGCAATCAAGAATTAAGGATGCATTACAAGGAACCAAGTATAACAAGATAAACAAAGTCATAAAGAATCAGATGGGCAGGTCATTTTGAGGGGATGGATAAGGAAAGAATGCCAAAGATGGTACTGCTAAGAAAACCAGTTGGGACTAGGGACGAGGTAGACTAGGACTGCAAAAAAGTTTCAGGAATATAATAGTATCGATGAAAATTACACACTGGAAAGGAAAGGCGAAAAATAGGATATAGTGGAGAACTAGAGAACTGGAGAACTATTTTACATACCTAGACATCAAATAAAATTATATATAAGTTATTAGTATAAACTGTATTGTGTAAAATTTGAAAAAAAAATTATTTTTAGTAGATTACTTTTTTCCAGATAGAAATATTGTACCTAATTAAGTTGCTCTTTAAGCTATAAGATAAAAAATTAAAAATAAAATGAGTCCCATATAAAAATAATTTGATATGGGAGTAAAAAATTCAAGGCAAAATATAGTTCAAGTCTGTAATTTCCATCATTAAACAAGCTTTGGCAACACTCACAACAAAATTCGCTAGAAAACAGCTCAAACGTCTGTGTTATAACACGATACATGCATTTATGATATGCCGTCGAAGTCGTAAAACCGATTGGCGACATTAGGGCGAGATATGGTTTCTAGGATGGGTCGCGGTAACGCCGCTGCAACGAAAATTTTAAGAGCGCCTGGTGTGTGTCACTGCATCAAAGTATAGTAAGGGATGCGTCGCTTTCGACATTTTAGCGGGGGTTCAGTCGACGTACGCCGTTCCGTCTGTGTTAGCGCATACTCCCTACTGAATTTCGAACATAATGGTACTATTTTTTTTTTGTCTCTAGCGCCGTCCGTTTCCGAAATAGCGAACCGTAAGCAGTAGAAAAATTCTGAGCACAGAAGAAGAACGAGCGGGAAATTTTATAAAAGAAAAGTGCAACAGTTTAACTTTTGAACTCAAATTGAACAAAATATGAATTTCACATAATTTGTCCTATTAAATGTACCTTTCCGTCTAATTTTTTTCTAATTTCCGAATATCATATAATTGTCCTATTAAATGTACCTTTTTTTATATACCTACAAATTTTGCATTATTGTGAATAAATATTTAGACATATAATTTTATTTTTAATTCGAGGAATTTGTATTTCAATCAATTTTTATGTCGAGCAATTCATTTTCGAGCAGTTGATTTTGAGTAAAATTATGACACATTATCTAATTATGACACACTATCTAAGGTGCAACGAAGTTCACCGGGTCATCTAGTCTATATATATAAAATTCTCTTTCGCAGGCTTTGTTGCCAAACTCCTCCGAAACCACTTGACCGATTTTCATGAAATTTGGCAGGTGGACTCGACCGGACAGGGAGTAGGTTGTTATCTATATTTCATAGCCGTACGTTATAAGGGGGCTTTGCCCCCCTAAAATTTTTTTTTATTTTTCGACAAACCGATTTTTCTTAATTGTATATGATTCACAAGCAAAAGATACATATAATCCTAAATTTTCACTTTTCTATCTTTAACCGTTATTTTTTTAAAAAAATTTCGTGGTTTAACATCTATATATAT
The DNA here is from genome assembly GCF_917563875.1 of Diabrotica virgifera virgifera. Taxonomy (NCBI): domain Eukaryota; kingdom Metazoa; phylum Arthropoda; class Insecta; order Coleoptera; family Chrysomelidae; genus Diabrotica; species Diabrotica virgifera. Next base: position 176,679,283 of record NC_065443.1, read on the forward strand.
AAAATTCTCTTTCGCAGGCTTTGTTGCCAAACTCCTCCGAAACCACTTGACCGATTTTCATGAAATTTGGCAGGTGGACTCGACCGGACAGGGAGTAGGTTGTTATCTATATTTCATAGCCGTACGTTATAAAGGGGCTTTGCCCCCCTAAAATTTTTTTTTATTTTTCGACAAACCGATTTTTCTTAATTGTATATGATTCACAAGCAAAAGATACATATAATCCTAAATTTTCACTTTTCTATCTTTAACCGTTATTTTTTTAAAAAAATTTCGTAGTTTAACATCTATATATATAAAATTCTCTTTCGCAGGCTTTGTTGCCAAACTCCTCCGAAACCACTTGACCGATTTTCATGAAATTTGGCAGGTGGACTCGACCGGACAGGGAGTAGGTTGTTATCTATATTTCATAGCCGTACGTTATAAGGGGGCTTTGCCCCCCCTAAAATTTTTTTTTATTTTTCGACAAACCGGTTTTTCTTAATTGTATATGATTCACAAGCAAAAGATACATATAATTCTAAATTTTCACTTTTCTATCTTTAACCGTTATTTTTTTAAAAAAATTTCGTAGTTTAACATCTATATATATAAAATTCTCTTTCGCAGGCTTTGTTGCCAAACTCCTCCGAAACCACTTGACCGATTTTCATGAAATTTGGCAGGTGGACTCGACCGGACAGGGAGTAGGTTGTTATCTATATTTCATAGCCGTACGTTATAAGGGGGCTTTGCCCCCCCTAAAATTTTTTTTTATTTTTTGACAAACCGATTTTTCTTAATTGTATATGATTCACAAGCAAAAGATACATATAATCCTAAATTTTCACTTTTCTATCTTTAACCGTTATTTTTTTAAAAAAATTTCGTGGTTTAACATCTATATATATAAAATTCTCTTTCGCAGGCTTTGTTGCCAAACTCCTCCGAAACCACTTGACCGATTTTCATGAAATTTGGCAGGTGGACTCGACCGGACAGGGAGTAGGTTGTTATCTATATTTCATAGCCGTACGTTATAAGGGGGCTTTGCCCCCCCTAAAATTTTTTTTTATTTTTCGACAAACCGATTTTTCTTAATTGTATATGATTCACAAGCAAAAGATACATATAATCCTAAATTTTCACTTTTCTATCTTTAACCGTTATTTTTTTAAAAAAATTTCGTAGTTTAACATCTATATATATAAAATTCTCTTTCGCAGGCTTTGTTGCCAAACTCCTCCGAAACCACTTGACCGATTTTCATGAAATTTGGCAGGTGGACTGGACCGGACAGGGAGTAGGTTGTTATCTATATTTCATAGCCGTACGTTATAAGGGGGCTTTGCCCCCCCTAAAATTTTTTTTTATTTTTCGACAAACCGATTTTTCTTAATTGTATATGATTCACAAGCAAAAGATACATATAATCCTAAATTTTCACTTTTCTATCTTTAACCGTTATTTTTTTAAAAAAATTTCGTAGTTTAACATCTATATATATAAAATTCTCTTTCGCAGGCTTTGTTGCCAAACTCCTCCGAAACCACTTGACCGATTTTCATGAAATTTGGCAGGTGGTCTCGACCGAACATGGAGTAGGTTGTTATCTATATTTCATAGACGTACGTCATAAGGGGGCTTTGCCCCCCCTAATATTTTTTTTTATTTTTCGACAAACTGATTTTTCTTAATTATATATGATTCAGAAGCAAAAGATACATACAATCCTAAATTTTCACTTTTCTATCTTTAACCGTTATTTTTTTAAAAAAATTTCGTGGTTTAACATCTATATATATAAAATTCTCTTTCGCAGGCTTTGTTGCCAAACTCCTCCGAAACGACTTGACCGATTTTCATGAAATTTCGCAGGTGGTCTCGACCGAACATGGAGTAGGTTGTTATCTATATTTCATAGCCGTACGTCATAAGGGGGCTTTGCCCCCCCTAATAATTTTTTTTTATTTTTCGACAAACCGATTTTTCTTAATTCTATATGATTCAGAAGCAAAAGATACATACAATCCTAAATTTTCACTTTTCTATCTTTAACCGTTATTTTTTTAAAAAAATTTCGTGGTTTAACATCTATATATATAAAATTCTCTTTCGCAGGCTTTGTTGCCAAACTCCTCCGAAACCACTTGACCGATTTTCATGAAATTTGGCAGGTGGACTGGACCGGACAGGGAGTAGGTTGTTATCTATATTTCATAGCCGTACGTTATAAGGGGGCTTTGCCCCCCCTAAAATTTTTTTTTATTTTTCGACAAACCGATTTTTCTTAATTGTATATGATTCACAAGCAAAAGATACATATAATCCTAAATTTTCACTTTTCTATCTTTAACCGTTATTTTTTTAAAAAAATTTCGTTGTTTAACATCTATATATATAAAATTCTCTTTCGCAGGCTTTGTTGCCAAACTCCTCCGAAACCACTTGACCGATTTTCATGAAATTTGGCAGGTGGACTGGACCGGACAGGGAGTAGGTTGTTATCTATATTTCATAGCCGTACGTTATAAGGGGGCTTTGCCCCCCCTAAAATTTTTTTTTATTTTTCGACAAACCCATTTTTCTTAATTGTATATGATTCACAAGCAAAAGATACATATAATCCTAAATTTTCACTTTTCTATCTTTAACCGTTATTTTTTTAAAAAAATTTCGTTGTTTAACATCTATATATATAAAATTCTCTTTCGCAGGCTTTGTTGCCAAACTCCTCCGAAACCACTTGACCGATTTTCATGAAATTTGGCAGGTGGACTGGACCGGACAGGGAGTAGGTTGTTATCTATATTTCATAGCCGTACGTTATAAGGGGGCTTTGCCCCCCCTAAAATTTTTTTTTATTTTTCGACAAACCCATTTTTCTTAATTGTATATGATTCACAAGCAAAAGATACATATAATCCCAAAATTTTCACTTTTCTATCTTTAACCGTTATTTTTTTAAAAAAATTTCGTGGTTTAACATCTATATATATAAAATTCTCTTTCGCAGGCTTTGTTGCCAAACTCCTCCGAAACGACTTGACCGATTTTCATGAAATTTCGCAGGTGGTCTCGACCGAACATGGAGTAGGTTGTTATCTATATTTCATAGACGTACGTCATAAGGGGGCTTTGCCCCCCCCTAATATTTTTTTTTATTTTTCGACAAACTGATTTTTCTTAATTATATATGATTCAGAAGCAAAAGATACATACAATCCTAAATTTTCACTTTTCTATCTTTAACCGTTATTTTTTTAAAAAAATTTCGTGGTTTAACATCTATATATATAAAATTCTCTTTCGCAGGCTTTGTTGCCAAACTCCTCCGAAACGACTTGACCGATTTTCATGAAATTTCGCAGGTGGTCTCGACCGAACATGGAGTAGGTTGTTATCTATATTTCATAGACGTACGTCATAAGGGGGCTTTGCCCCCCCTAATATTTTTTTTTATTTTTCGACAAACTGATTTTTCTTAATTATATATGATTCAGAAGCAAAAGATACATACAATCCTAAATTTTCACTTTTCTATCTTTAACCGTTATTTTTTTAAAAAAATTTCGTGGTTTAACATCTATATATATAAAATTCTCTTTCGCAGGCTTTGTTGCCAAACTCCTCCGAAACGACTTGACCGATTTTCATGAAATTTCGCAGGTGGTCTCGACCGAACATGGAGTAGGTTGTTATCTATATTTCATAGACGTACGTCATAAGGGGGCTTTGCCCCCCCCCTAATATTTTTTTTTATTTTTCGACAAACTGATTTTTCTTAATTATATATGATTCAGAAGCAAAAGATACATACAATCCTAAATTTTCACTTTTCTATCTTTAACCGTTATTTTTTTAAAAAAATTTCGTGGTTTAACATCTATATATATAAAATTCTCTTTCGCAGGTTTTGTTGCCAAACTCCTCCGAAACCACTTGACGGATTTTCATGAAATTTCGCAGGTGGACTCGACCGGACAGGGAGTAGGTTGTTATCTATATTTCATAGCCGTATGTTATAAGGGGGCTTTGCCCCCCCTAAAATTTTTTTTTATTTTTCGACAAACCGATTTTTCTTAATTCTATATGATTCAGAAGCAAAAGATACATACAATCCTAAATTTTCACTTTTCTATCTTTAACCGTTATTTTTTTAAAAAAATTTCGTGGTTTAACATCTATATATAAAATTCTAATTCGCAGGCTTTGTTACCGTACTCCTCCGAAACCACTTGACCGATTTTCGTGAAATTTGGCAGGTAGACTCGACCGGACAGAGAGTAGGTTGTTATCTATATTTCATAGCCGTACGTCATAAGGGGGCTTTGCCCCCCCTAATAATTTTTTTTTATTTTTCGACAAACCGATTTTTCTTAATTCTATATGATTCAGAAGCAAAAGATACATACAATCCTAAATTTTCACTTTTCTGTCTTTAACCGTTATTTTTTTTAAAAAATTTCGTGGTTTAACATCTATATATATATATAAAATTCTCTTTCGCAGGCTTTGTTGCCAAACTCCTCCGAAACGACTTGACCGATTTTCATGAAATTTCGCAGGTGGTCTCGACCGAACATGGAGTAGGTTGTTATCTATATTTCATAGCCGTACGTCATAAGGGGGCTTTGCCCCCCCTAATAATTTTTTTTTATTTTTCGACAAACCGATTTTTCTTAATTCTATATGATTCAGAAGCAAAAGATACATACAATCCTAAATTTTCACTTTTCTATCTTTAACCGTTATTTTTTTAAAAAAATTTCGTGGTTTAACATCTATATATATAAAATTCTCTTTCGCAGGCTTTGTTGCCAAACTCCTCCGAAACCACTTGACCGATTTTCATGAAATTTGGCAGGTGGACTGGACCGGACAGGGAGTAGGTTGTTATCTATATTTCATAGCCGTACGTTATAAGGGGGCTTTGCCCCCCCTAAAATTTTTTTTTATTTTTCGACAAACCGATTTTTCTTAATTGTATATGATTCACAAGCAAAAGATACATATAATCCTAAATTTTCACTTTTCTATTTTTAACCGTTATTTTTTTAAAAAAATTTCGTTGTTTAACATCTATATATATAAAATTCTCTTTCGCAGGCTTTGTTGCCAAACTCCTCCGAAACCACTTGACCGATTTTCATGAAATTTGGCAGGTGGACTGGACCGGACAGGGAGTAGGTTGTTATCTATATTTCATAGCCGTACGTTATAAGGGGGCTTTGCCCCCCCTAAAATTTTTTTTTATTTTTCGACAAACCCATTTTTCTTAATTGTATATGATTCACAAGCAAAAGATACATATAATCCTAAATTTTCACTTTTCTATCTTTAACCGTTATTTTTTTAAAAAAATTTCGTTGTTTAACATCTATATATATAAAATTCTCTTTCGCAGGCTTTGTTGCCAAACTCCTCCGAAACCACTTGACCGATTTTCATGAAATTTGGCAGGTGGACTGGACCGGACAGGGAGTAGGTTGTTATCTATATTTCATAGCCGTACGTTATAAGGGGGCTTTGCCCCCCCTAAAATTTTTTTTTATTTTTCGACAAACCCATTTTTCTTAATTGTATATGATTCACAAGCAAAAGATACATATAATCCCAAAATTTTCACTTTTCTATCTTTAACCGTTATTTTTTTAAAAAAATTTCGTGGTTTAACATCTATATATATAAAATTCTCTTTCGCAGGCTTTGTTGCCAAACTCCTCCGAAACGACTTGACCGATTTTCATGAAATTTCGCAGGTGGTCTCGACCGAACATGGAGTAGGTTGTTATCTATATTTCATAGACGTACGTCATAAGGGGGCTTTGCCCCCCCCTAATATTTTTTTTTATTTTTCGACAAACTGATTTTTCTTAATTATATATGATTCAGAAGCAAAAGATACATACAATCCTAAATTTTCACTTTTCTATCTTTAACCGTTATTTTTTTAAAAAAATTTCGTGGTTTAACATCTATATATATAAAATTCTCTTTCGCAGGCTTTGTTGCCAAACTCCTCCGAAACGACTTGACCGATTTTCATGAAATTTCGCAGGTGGTCTCGACCGAACATGGAGTAGGTTGTTATCTATATTTCATAGACGTACGTCATAAGGGGGCTTTGCCCCCCCTAATATTTTTTTTTATTTTTCGACAAACTGATTTTTCTTAATTATATATGATTCAGAAGCAAAAGATACATACAATCCTAAATTTTCACTTTTCTATCTTTAACCGTTATTTTTTTAAAAAAATTTCGTGGTTTAACATCTATATATATAAAATTCTCTTTCGCAGGCTTTGTTGCCAAACTCCTCCGAAACGACTTGACCGATTTTCATGAAATTTCGCAGGTGGTCTCGACCGAACATGGAGTAGGTTGTTATCTATATTTCATAGACGTACGTCATAAGGGGGCTTTGCCCCCCCCCTAATATTTTTTTTTATTTTTCGACAAACTGATTTTTCTTAATTATATATGATTCAGAAGCAAAAGATACATACAATCCTAAATTTTCACTTTTCTATCTTTAACCGTTATTTTTTTAAAAAAATTTCGTGGTTTAACATCTATATATATAAAATTCTCTTTCGCAGGTTTTGTTGCCAAACTCCTCCGAAACCACTTGACGGATTTTCATGAAATTTCGCAGGTGGACTCGACCGGACAGGGAGTAGGTTGTTATCTATATTTCATAGCCGTATGTTATAAGGGGGCTTTGCCCCCCCTAAAATTTTTTTTTATTTTTCGACAAACCGATTTTTCTTAATTCTATATGATTCAGAAGCAAAAGATACATACAATCCTAAATTTTCACTTTTCTATCTTTAACCGTTATTTTTTTAAAAAAATTTCGTGGTTTAACATCTATATATAAAATTCTAATTCGCAGGCTTTGTTACCGTACTCCTCCGAAACCACTTGACCGATTTTCGTGAAATTTGGCAGGTAGACTCGACCGGACAGAGAGTAGGTTGTTATCTATATTTCATAGCCGTACGTCATAAGGGGGCTTTGCCCCCCCTAATAATTTTTTTTTATTTTTCGACAAACCGATTTTTCTTAATTCTATATGATTCAGAAGCAAAAGATACATACAATCCTAAATTTTCACTTTTCTGTCTTTAACCGTTATTTTTTTTAAAAAATTTCGTGGTTTAACATCTATATATATATATAAAATTCTCTTTCGCAGGCTTTGTTGCCAAACTCCTGCGAAACCACTTGACCGATTTTCATGAAATTTCGCAGGTGGACTCCTTGCTGAATGGCGAAAAAAACGGCGTATAAATCGTCTCTCTAGCTCAATTAGTTTCCGAGATAGCAAAACGAGGCCGTAGGATAACACGAGAGCACTAGAGACAACACTAAGCACACGAAACGAATGAGCGAAAATTGTACTAAAATCCGTGAAAATATAAAGTTTTTAACTTTACGATTACTATTTTTAATGTACAAAAAATATTTTAAAATTTTGCCGAAGGACCAGATCTCTGGTATAACAATCAAATTTTGGCGGAGGCGCAAATCTGGTATAATCGAAATTTTGGCGGATGCTTTTGGTGGAGGTTTGTAGTTGCCAAATTTAGTCGCGTGTTGGCTGCTGTACGATACGTGACGATACGATATCTGAAAGTTATGACGATTTGTCGTTTGTAATAAATGCAAGTTTATTTTATCTTATATTAAAGAAAAAAAGAAACACAGATATTGGATACATCCCATCATAAAGGAACGAAATTATAAGGAATTTTGTTACACATTATATAACGGAATTAATATAATAAAGGCCCAGAAAAGTTTTTTAATTTTACAAGAATGTCTAAAAAATATTTTCAGGAGTTATTAGTACGTATAAAAGAGCCGTTTTCAAGAAATAACACCATTATGAGGGAAAGCATATCACCTAAGAAAAACTATTTATAACGCTAAGAGGCTGTCCATTCAATGGTACGCCACTGAGCAAATACAGGTGTTAAATTGATGCCCCTCTATTATACCCAATTTATTGGGAAATAGTGATGTTTCACAAATTATTATTAACAAAAAAATTATTCAAATTAAAGGCACAGTACTTATCGAGAAAGACGAAAACCAGAATATACAAAACCGTAATAAGAGCAACAGTCACCTGCCGGATGTGAGACATGGGTGCTAAATAAAACAGAAGGAGAAATGATAAAGAGTTGAGAACGGAACGTACTGAGAGCTATTTTCAGGGAAAATAATACAGATACGGAAGACGGCTGGCATAGAAGCAGCAATCAAGAATTAAGGATGCATTACAAGGAACCAAGTATAACAAGATAAACAAAGTCATAAAGAATCAGATGGGCAGGTCATTTTGAGGGGATGGATAAGGAAAGAATGCCAAAGATGGTACTGCTAAGAAAACCAGTTGGGACTAGGGACGAGGTAGACTAGGACTGCAAAAAAGTTTCAGGAATATAATAGTATCGATGAAAATTACACACTGGAAAGGAAAGGCGAAAAATAGGATATAGTGGAGAACTAGAGAACTGGAGAACTATTTTACATACCTAGACATCAAATAAAATTATATATAAGTTATTAGTATAAACTGTATTGTGTAAAATTTGAAAAAAAAATTATTTTTAGTAGATTACTTTTTTCCAGATAGAAATATTGTACCTAATTAAGTTGCTCTTTAAGCTATAAGATAAAAAATTAAAAATAAAATGAGTCCCATATAAAAATAATTTGATATGGGAGTAAAAAATTCAAGGCAAAATATAGTTCAAGTCTGTAATTTCCATCATTAAACAAGCTTTGGCAACACTCACAACAAAATTCGCTAGAAAACAGCTCAAACGTCTGTGTTATAACACGATACATGCATTTATGATATGCCGTCGAAGTCGTAAAACCGATTGGCGACATTAGGGCGAGATATGGTTTCTAGGATGGGTCGCGGTAACGCCGCTGCAACGAAAATTTTAAGAGCGCCTGGTGTGTGTCACTGCATCAAAGTATAGTAAGGGATGCGTCGCTTTCGACATTTTAGCGGGGGTTCAGTCGACGTACGCCGTTCCGTCTGTGTTAGCGCATACTCCCTACTGAATTTCGAACATAATGGTACTATTTTTTTTTTGTCTCTAGCGCCGTCCGTTTCCGAAATAGCGAACCGTAAGCAGTAGAAAAATTCTGAGCACAGAAGAAGAACGAGCGGGAAATTTTATAAAAGAAAAGTGCAACAGTTTAACTTTTGAACTCAAATTGAACAAAATATGAATTTCACATAATTTGTCCTATTAAATGTACCTTTCCGTCTAATTTTTTTCTAATTTCCGAATATCATATAATTGTCCTATTAAATGTACCTTTTTTTATATACCTACAAATTTTGCATTATTGTGAATAAATATTTAGACATATAATTTTATTTTTAATTCGAGGAATTTGTATTTCAATCAATTTTTATGTCGAGCAATTCATTTTCGAGCAGTTGATTTTGAGTAAAATTATGACACATTATCTAATTATGACACACTATCTAAGGTGCAACGAAGTTCACCGGGTCATCTAGTCTATATATATAAAATTCTCTTTCGCAGGCTTTGTTGCCAAACTCCTCCGAAACCACTTGACCGATTTTCATGAAATTTGGCAGGTGGACTCGACCGGACAGGGAGTAGGTTGTTATCTATATTTCATAGCCGTACGTTATAAGGGGGCTTTGCCCCCCTAAAATTTTTTTTTATTTTTCGACAAACCGATTTTTCTTAATTGTATATGATTCACAAGCAAAAGATACATATAATCCTAAATTTTCACTTTTCTATCTTTAACCGTTATTTTTTTAAAAAAATTTCGTGGTTTAACATCTATATATATAAAATTCTCTTTCGCAGGCTTTGTTGCCAAACTCCTCCGAAACCACTTGACCGATTTTCATGAAATTTGGCAGGTGGACTCGACCGGACAGGGAGTAGGTTGTTATCTATATTTCATAGCCGTACGTTATAAAGGGGCTTTGCCCCCCTAAAATTTTTTTTTATTTTTCGACAAACCGATTTTTCTTAATTGTATATGATTCACAAGCAAAAGATACATATAATCCTAAATTTTCACTTTTCTATCTTTAACCGTTATTTTTTTAAAAAAATTTCGTAGTTTAACATCTATATATATAAAATTCTCTTTCGCAGGCTTTGTTGCCAAACTCCTCCGAAACCACTTGACCGATTTTCATGAAATTTGGCAGGTGGACTCGACCGGACAGGGAGTAGGTTGTTATCTATATTTCATAGCCGTACGTTATAAGGGGGCTTTGCCCCCCCTAAAATTTTTTTTTATTTTTCGACAAACCGGTTTTTCTTAATTGTATATGATTCACAAGCAAAAGATACATATAATTCTAAATTTTCACTTTTCTATCTTTAACCGTTATTTTTTTAAAAAAATTTCGTAGTTTAACATCTATATATATAAAATTCTCTTTCGCAGGCTTTGTTGCCAAACTCCTCCGAAACCACTTGACCGATTTTCATGAAATTTGGCAGGTGGACTCGACCGGACAGGGAGTAGGTTGTTATCTATATTTCATAGCCGTACGTTATAAGGGGGCTTTGCCCCCCCTAAAATTTTTTTTTATTTTTTGACAAACCGATTTTTCTTAATTGTATATGATTCACAAGCAAAAGATACATATAATCCTAAATTTTCACTTTTCTATCTTTAACCGTTATTTTTTTAAAAAAATTTCGTGGTTTAACATCTATATATATAAAATTCTCTTTCGCAGGCTTTGTTGCCAAACTCCTCCGAAACCACTTGACCGATTTTCATGAAATTTGGCAGGTGGACTCGACCGGACAGGGAGTAGGTTGTTATCTATATTTCATAGCCGTACGTTATAAGGGGGCTTTGCCCCCCCTAAAATTTTTTTTTATTTTTCGACAAACCGATTTTTCTTAATTGTATATGATTCACAAGCAAAAGATACATATAATCCTAAATTTTCACTTTTCTATCTTTAACCGTTATTTTTTTAAAAAAATTTCGTAGTTTAACATCTATATATATAAAATTCTCTTTCGCAGGCTTTGTTGCCAAACTCCTCCGAAACCACTTGACCGATTTTCATGAAATTTGGCAGGTGGACTGGACCGGACAGGGAGTAGGTTGTTATCTATATTTCATAGCCGTACGTTATAAGGGGGCTTTGCCCCCCCTAAAATTTTTTTTTATTTTTCGACAAACCGATTTTTCTTAATTGTATATGATTCACAAGCAAAAGATACATATAATCCTAAATTTTCACTTTTCTATCTTTAACCGTTATTTTTTTAAAAAAATTTCGTGGTTTAACATCTATATATATAAAATTCTAATTCGCAGGCTTTGTTACCGTACTCCTCCGAAACCGCTTGACCGATTTTCATGAAATTTGGCAGGTGGACTCGACCGGACAGGGAGTAGGTTGTTATCTATATTTCATAGCCGTACGTTATAAGGGGGCTTTGCCCCCCCTAAATTTTTTTTTTATTTTTCGACAAACCGATTTTTCTTAATTGTATATGATTCACAAGCAAAAGATACATATAATCCTAAATTTTCACTTTTCTATCTTTAACCGTTATTTTTTTAAAAAAATTTCGTGGTTTAACATCTATATATATAAAATTCTAATTCGCAGGCTTTGTTACCGTACTCCTCCGAAACCGCTTGACCGATTTTCATGAAATTTGGCAGGTGGACTCGACCGGACAGGGAGTAGGTTGTTATCTATATTTCATAGCCGTACGTTATAAGGGGGCTTTGCCCCCCCTAAAATTTTTTTTTATTTTTCGACAAACCGATTTTTCTTAATTGTATATGATTCACAAGCAAAAGATACATATAATCCTAAATTTTCACTTTTCTATCTTTAACCGTTATTTTTTTAAAAAAATTTCGTAGTTTAACATCTATATATATAAAATTCTCTTTCGCAGGCTTTGTTGCCAAACTCCTCCGAAACCACTTGACCGATTTTCATGAAATTTGGCAGGTGGACTCGACCGGACAGGGAGTAGGTTGTTATCTATATTTCATAGCCGTACGTTATAAGGGGGCTTTGCCCCCCCTAAAATTTTTTTTTATTTTTCGACAAACCGATTTTTCTTAATTGTATATGATTCACAAGCAAAAGATACATATAATCCTAAATTTTCACTTTTCTATCTTTAACCGTTATTTTTTTAAAAAAATTTCGTAGTTTAACATCTATATATATAAAATTCTCTTTCGCAGGCTTTGTTGCCAAACTCCTCCGAAACCACTTGACCGATTTTCATGAAATTTGGCAGGTGGACTCGACCGGACAGGGAGTAGGTTGTTATCTATATTTCATAGCCGTACGTTATAAGGGGGCTTTGCCCCCCTAAAATTTTTTTTTATTTTTCGACAAACCGATTTTTCTTAATTGTATATGATTCACAAGCAAAAGATACATATAATCCTAAATTTTCACTTTTCTATCTTTAACCGTTATTTTTTTAAAAAAATTTCGTAGTTTAACATCTATATATATAAAATTCTCTTTCGCAGGCTTTGTTGCCAAACTCCTCCGAAACCACTTGACCGATTTTCATGAAATTTGGCAGGTATACTCCCTGCTGAGTTGCGAACAAAACGGTGCTATTTTTACTTCTCTAGCGCAGTCCGTTTCCGAACTGCGTTATGCCGTGCGTTAGCGCGAGCCGTAAGTCGTAGAAAAATTCTGAGCACAGAAGAAGAAACAACGGGAAATTTTATAATAGCAAAGTGCAGCAGATTAACTTTTGGACTCAAATTGGATAAAATATGAATTTTTTAATTTTACGAAATTTTCAAAAAAACTTGCTTTCGCTGGGCAAACCATCCAGTTTATTCATGTTAACTAGGTGAACAAACGAAAAATATCATGAACACTATTGCGTGTCTTAAATGATCGATAATATTTTTTGTTATTGTCATAATTAATTAATATTTAGAATTTTAAGGTATGAATTAAAAAAAAAATTTATTTTACATTTAATATTTGATGGGGGCGAGTTAAAAGTGCACTGAGTCATGCAGTGCTCTATGGGTGCAACAGTATGTTTTTGAATTCCTGAGAGAGAAGGTGTGGTCATATCAAAGGAATGTTATATATGTTTCATATCTCTCAATGCTACTCACTGTGTTGCCTATTCAAAATGGAAGAATATATGTTTTAATTTATAAGAGAGATGGTTTGGACATATCAAAATAATTTTATACAAATTTGTTTAATATTTCTCAATACAAGTTACTGTTTTGCTGAAAAAATGGAAGAATATGGGTTTGTTTATTCATGAGCGAGATGGTTTGGTCATATGAAAAGAATGTTATATACTATATAACATTGTTTTCGAATATATAAGATATTAGGTTTAATATTTCTCAATGCAAATCAGTATTTTGCCGGCTTAAAGGGGAAGAATATGTGTTTGAATTCGTGGGTGAGATGGTTTGGACAGATCAAAAGAAAGTTATAAAATTATGTTTAATATTTCTCAATGCAAATTACTGTTTTACCGACTTAAAAGTGGAAGAATATGTGTTTGTAATTTATGAGGGAGGTGGTTTGGTCATATCAAAAGAAAGTTAAGTATATATGTTTAATATTTCTCAATACTACTTACTATTTTGCCTACCTAAAAGTTGAAAAACGTGGGTTTCAATTCATGAGTGAAAGAGTATGACGTATTTGATTTCATTTGAGAGATGGTTTGGTCATATCAATAAAATGTTATATTTTTAATATGTCTCAATGCAAATTACTGTTTTGCCGACTTAAAAGTAGAAGAATATGTGTTTTAATTGATAAGAGAGATGGTTTGGAAATATACAAAGAAAATGATGTCTTGATTCCGCTTATACTAATGATTCCAACGGACTTACCGTTTGAAAATTGCAAGAATAACTTCGTTTAAAAAGTAACGAGTTTTCAGGTTTGGCACACGGAAAATTTTTGCGCGTAGGGAAACCGTCATCGTTACAGTGGAACCTCGATAAGTCGGATTAATCAGGACCGCGGCCGATCCGGTTTATCGAAAATCCGAGTAAGCCGGAGAATATGGTAAAAATTAATAAAATACTGATACTTACATACAGATAAACTTCCATTATAATTGCAAAAACATGAAATACATACATAGCACAGTAGGTACATCTAAATTACGTACAGTGGTATACAGTATTGTTCATTTCTTGGTAAAAAACTCATACAGTAACATTTTTATTGTTGAAATGTTTGTTTGATGAAAATCGGTCCGGGTTAGCCGGACTTCCGGGTTATTGGAGGCCGACTTATCGGGGTTCCACTGTATTTATTTTGCACCAAGAATAGAGTGTTGTTTATAAAAAAGCATTACATTGATGCAAATTTTTGTCATACATTATTTTTTAGATTTTCTGTTAATTTACTTAGTGAACTTTGAGATATCATTATTTAATTCACAATAACACCGGTACGAAGTTCGTCGGGTCAGTAATTAAAATAAAATTAAAATTATATACAATTTTGTTTACTTTGCTGGTGCAGAATTTAGACACACAACCCTATGACGTCACGACACGTTTTAGGCTAGCTGCAATAATTTAAATTTAGAATTGTTTTTAGGGGCCAAACGGAACACAAAAACAACTTTTTATCTTTGATACATGTTTTAAATTATTTTATGTTGCGATTTATAACATTCTTTTCGAATTTCAAATTTATGCAAGTTCCTTATTGACCTAGAATCAAAATTATAACACATTATCTAATTATGACCCACTATTTAAGGTGCAACGAAGTTCACCGGGTCATCTAGTCTATATATATAAAATTCTAATTCGCAGGCTTTGTTACCGTACTCCTCCGAAACCGCTTGACCGATTTTCATGAAATTTGGCAGGTGGATTCGACCGGACAGGGAGTAGGTTGTTATCTATATTTCATAGCCGTACGTTATAAGGGGGCTTTGCCCCCCCTAAAATTTTTTTTTATTTTTCGACAAACCGATTTTCCTTAATTGTATATGATTCACAAGCAAAAGATAGATATAATCCTAAATTTTCACTTTCCTATCTTTAACCGTTATTTTTTTAAAAAAATTTCGTTGTTTAACATCTATATATATAAAATTCTAATTCGCAGGCTTTGTTACCGTACTCCTCCGAAACCGCTTGACCGATTTTCATGAAATTTGGCAGGTGGATTCGACCGGACAGGGAGTAGGTTGTTATCTATATTTCATAGCCGTACGTTATAAGGGGGCTTTGCCCCCCCTAAATTTTTTTTTTATTTTTCGACAAACCGATTTTTCTTAATTGTATATGATTCACAAGCAAAAGATACATATAATCCTAAATTTTCACTTTTCTATCTTTAACCGTTATTTTTTTAAAAAAATTTCGTGGTTTAACATCTATATATATAAAATTCTAATTCGCAGGCTTTGTTACCGTACTCCTCCGAAATCGCTTGACCGATTTTCATGAAATTTGGCAGGTGGATTCGACCGGACAGGGAGTAGGTTGTTATCTATATTTCATAGCCGTACGTTATAAGGGGGCTTTGCCCCCCCTAAAATTTTTTTTTATTTTTCGACAAACCGATTTTTCTTAATTGTATATGATTCACAAGCAAAAGATACATATAATCCTAAATTTTCACTTTTCTATCTTTAACCGTTATTTTTTTAAAAAAATTTCGTGGTTTAACATCTATATATATAAAATTCTAATTCGCAGGCTTTGTTACCGTACTCCTCCGAAACCGCTTGACCGATTTTCATGAAATTTGGCAGGTGGATTCGACCGGACAGGGAGTAGGTTGTTATCTATATTTCATAGCCGTACGTTATAAGGGGGCTTTGCCCCCCCTAAAATTTTTTTTTATTTTTCGACAAACCGATTTTTCTTAATTGTATATGATTCACAAGCAAAAGATACATACAATCCTAAATTTTCACTTTTCTATCTTTAACCGTTATTTTTTTAAAAAAATTTCGTAGTTTAACATCTATATATATAAAATTCTAATTCGCAGGCTTTGTTACCGTACTCCTCCGAAATCGCTTGACCGATTTTCATGAAATTTGGCAGGTGAATTCGACCGGACAGGGAGTAGGTTGTTATCTATATTTCATAGCCGTACGTTATAAGGGGGCTTTGCCCCCCCTAAAATTTTTTTTATTTTTCGACAAACCGATTTTTCTTAATTGTATATGATTCACAAGCAAAAGATACATATAATCCTAAATTTTCACTTTTCTATCTTTAACCGTTATTTTTTTAAAAAAATTTCGTGGTTTAACATCTATATATATAAAATTCTAATTCGCAGGCTTTGTTACCGTACTCCTCCGAAACCGCTTGACCGATTTTCATGAAATTTGGCAGGTGGACTCGACCGGACAGGGAGTAGGTTGTTATCTATATTTCATAGCCGTACGTTATAAGGGGGCTTTGCCCCCCCCCTAAAATTTTTTTTGTTTTTCGACAAACCGATTTTTCTTAATTGTATATGATTCACAAGCAAAAGATACATATAATCCTAAATTTTCACTTTTCTATCTTTAACCGTTATTTTTTAAAAAAAATTTCGTGGTTTAACATCTATATATATAAAATTCTAATTCGCAGGCTTTGTTACCGTACTCCTCCGAAACCGCTTGACCGATTTTCATGAAATTTGGCAGGTGGACTCGGCCGGACAGGGAGTAGGTTGTTATCTATATTTCATAGCCGTACGTTATAAGGGGGCTTTGCCCCCCCTAAATTTTTTTTTATTTTTCGACAAACCGATTTTTCTTAATTGTATATGATTCACAAGCAAAAGATACATATAATCCTAAATTTTCACTTTTCTATCTTTAACCGTTATTTTTAAAAAAAAAATTCGTGGTTTAACATCTATATATATAAAATTCTAATTCGCAGGCTTTGTTACCGTACTCCTCCGAAACCGCTTGACCGATTTTCATGAAATTTGGCAGGTGGACTCGACCGGACAGGGAGTAGGTTGTTATCTATATTTCATAGCCGTACGTTATAAGGGGGCTTTGCCCCCCCTAAATTTTTTTTTTATTTTTCGACAAACCGATTTTTCTTAATTGTATATGATTCACAAGCAAAAGATACATATAATCCTAAATTTTCACTTTTCTATCTTTAACCGTTATTTTTTTAAAAAAATTTCGTGGTTTAACATCTATATATATAAAATTCTAATTCGCAGGTTTTGTTACCGTACTCCTCCGAAACCGCTTGACCGATTTTCATGAAATTTGGCAGGTGGATTCGACCGGACAGGGAGTAGGTTGTTATCTATATTTCATAGCCGTACGTTATAAGGGGGCTTTGCCCCCCCTAAAATTTTTTTTTATTTTTCGACAAACCGATTTTTCTTAATTGTATATGATTTACAAGCAAAAGATACATGTAATCCTAAATTTTCACTTTTCTATCTTTAACCGTTATTTTTTTAAAAAAATTTCGTGGTTTAACATCTATATATATAAAATTCTAATTCGCAGGCTTTGTTACCGTACTCCTCCGAAATCGCTTGACCGATTTTCATGAAATTTGGCAGGTGGATTCGACCGGACAGGGAGTAGGTTGTTATCTATATTTCATAGCCGTACGTTATAAGGGGGCTTTGCCCCCCCTAAAATTTTTTTTTATTTTTCGACAAACCGATTTTTCTTAATTGTATATGATTCACAAGCAAAAGATACATATAATCCTAAATTTTCACTTTTCTATCTTTAACCGTTATTTTTTTAAAAAAATTTCGTGGTTTAACATCTATATATATAAAATTCTAATTCGCAGGCTTTGTTACCGTACTCCTCCGAAACCGCTTGACCGATTTTCATGAAATTTGGCAGGTGGATTCGACCGGACAGGGAGTAGGTTGTTATCTATATTTCATAGCCGTACGTTATAAGGGGGCTTTGCCCCCCCTAAAATTTTTTTTTATTTTTCGACAAACCGATTTTTCTTAATTGTATATGATTCACAAGCAAAAGATACATATAATCCTAAATTTTCACTTTTCTATCTTTAACCGTTATTTTTTTAAAAAAATTTCGTGGTTTAACGTCTATATATATAAAATTCTAATTCGCAGGCTTTGTTACCGTACTCCTCCGAAATCGCTTGACCGATTTTCATGAAATTTGGCAGGTGGATTCGACCGGACAGGGAGTAGGTTGTTATCTATATTTCATAGCCGTACGTTATAAGGGGGCTTTGCCCCCCCTAAAATTTTTTTTTATTTTTCGACAAACCGATTTTTCTTAATTGTATATGATTCACAAGCAAAAGATACATATAATCCTAAATTTTCACTTTTCTATCTTTAACCGTTATTTTTTTAAAAAAATTTCGTGGTTTAACATCTATATATATAAAATTCTAATTCGCAGGCTTTGTTACCGTACTCCTCCGAAATCGCTTGACCGATTTTCATGAAATTTGGCAGGTGGATTCGACCGGACAGGGAGTAGGTTGTTATCTATATTTCATAGCCGTACGTTATAAGGGGGCTTTGCCCCCCCTAAAATTTTTTTTTATTTTTCGACAAACCGATTTTTCTTAATTGTATATGATTCACAAGCAAAAGATACATATAATCCTAAATTTTCACTTTTCTATCTTTAACCGTTATTTTTTTAAAAAAATTTCGTGGTTTAACATCTATATATATAAAATTCTAATTCGCAGGCTTTGTTACCGTACTCCTCCGAAACCGCTTGACCGATTTTCATGAAATTTGGCAGGTGGATTCGACCGGACAGGGAGTAGGTTGTTATCTATATTTCATAGCCGTACGTTATAAGGGGGCTTTGCCCCCCCTAAAATTTTTTTTTATTTTTCGACAAACCGATTTTTCTTAATTGTATATGATTCACAAGCAAAAGATACATATAATCCTAAATTTTCACTTTTCTATCTTTAACCGTTATTTTTTTAAAAAAATTTCGTGGTTTAACATCTATATATATAAAATTCTAATTCGCAGGCTTTGTTACCGTACTCCTCCGAAACCGCTTGACCGATTTTCATGAAATTTGGCAGGTGGATTCGACCGGACAGGGAGTAGGTTGTTATCTATATTTCATAGCCGTACGTTATAAGGGGGCTTTGCCCCCCCTAAATTTTTTTTTTATTTTTCGACAAACCGATTTTTCTTAATTGTATATGATTCACAAGCAAAAGATACATATAATCCTAAATTTTCACTTTTCTATCTTTAACCGTTATTTTTTTAAAAAAATTTCGTGGTTTAACATCTATATATATAAAATTCTAATTCGCAGGCTTTGTTACCGTACTCCTCCGAAATCGCTTGACCGATTTTCATGAAATTTGGCAGGTGGATTCGACCGGACAGGGAGTAGGTTGTTATCTATATTTCATAGCCGTACGTTATAAGGGGGCTTTGCCCCCCCTAAAATTTTTTTTTATTTTTCGACAAACCGATTTTTCTTAATTGTATATGATTCACAAGCAAAAGATACATATAATCCTAAATTTTCACTTTTCTATCTTTAACCGTTATTTTTTTAAAAAAATTTCGTGGTTTAACGTCTATATATATAAAATTCTAATTCGCAGGCTTTGTTACCGTACTCCTCCGAAATCGCTTGACCGATTTTCATGAAATTTGGCAGGTGGATTCGACCGGACAGGGAGTAGGTTGTTATCTATATTTCATAGCCGTACGTTATAAGGGGGCTTTGCCCCCCCTAAAATTTTTTTTTATTTTTCGACAAACCGATTTTTCTTAATTGTATATGATTCACAAGCAAAAGATACATATAATCCTAAATTTTCACTTTTCTATCTTTAACCGTTATTTTTTTAAAAAAATTTCGTGGTTTAACATCTATATATATAAAATTCTAATTCGCAGGCTTTGTTACCGTACTCCTCCGAAATCGCTTGACCGATTTTCATGAAATTTGGCAGGTGGATTCGACCGGACAGGGAGTAGGTTGTTATCTATATTTCATAGCCGTACGTTATAAGGGGGCTTTGCCCCCCCTAAAATTTTTTTTTATTTTTCGACAAACCGATTTTTCTTAATTGTATATGATTCACAAGCAAAAGATACATATAATCC
The DNA here is from genome assembly GCF_917563875.1 of Diabrotica virgifera virgifera. Classification (NCBI taxonomy): domain Eukaryota; kingdom Metazoa; phylum Arthropoda; class Insecta; order Coleoptera; family Chrysomelidae; genus Diabrotica; species Diabrotica virgifera. The sequence continues at coordinate 176,699,397 of NC_065443.1, forward strand.
TAAATTTTCACTTTTCTATCTTTAACCGTTATTTTTTTAAAAAAATTTCGTGGTTTAACATCTATATATATAAAATTCTAATTCGCAGGCTTTGTTACCGTACTCCTCCGAAACCGCTTGACCGATTTTCATGAAATTTGGCAGGTGGATTCGACCGGACAGGGAGTAGGTTGTTATCTATATTTCATAGCCGTACGTTATAAGGGGGCTTTGCCCCCCCTAAAATTTTTTTTTATTTTTCGACAAACCGATTTTTCTTAATTGTATATGATTCACAAGCAAAAGATACATATAATCCTAAATTTTCACTTTTCTATCTTTAACCGTTATTTTTTTAAAAAAATTTCGTGGTTTAACATCTATATATATAAAATTCTAATTCGCAGGCTTTGTTACCGTACTCCTCCGAAACCGCTTGACCGATTTTCATGAAATTTGGCAGGTGGATTCGACCGGACAGGGAGTAGGTTGTTATCTATATTTCATAGCCGTACGTTATAAGGGGGCTTTGCCCCCCCTAAAATTTTTTTTTATTTTTCGACAAACCGATTTTTCTTAATTGTATATGATTCACAAGCAAAAGATACATATAATCCTAAATTTTCACTTTTCTATCTTTAACCGTTATTTTTTTAAAAAAATTTCGTGGTTTAACATCTATATATATAAAATTCTAATTCGCAGGCTTTGTTACCGTACTCCTCCGAAATCGCTTGACCGATTTTCATGAAATTTGGCAGGTGGATTCGACCGGACAGGGAGTAGGTTGTTATCTATATTTCATAGCCGTACGTTATAAGGGGGCTTTGCCCCCCCTAAAATTTTTTTTTATTTTTCGACAAACCGATTTTTCTTAATTGTATATGATTCACAAGCAAAAGATACATATAATCCTAAATTTTCACTTTTCTATCTTTAACCGTTATTTTTTTAAAAAAATTTCGTAGTTTAACATCTATATATATAAAATTCTCTTTCGCAGGTTTTGTTGCCAAACTCCTCCGAAACCACTTGACCGATTTTCATGATATTTGGCAGGTATACTCCCTGCTGAGTTGCGAACAAAACGGTGTTATTTTTACTTCTCTAGCGCAGTCCGTTTCCGAACTGCGTTATGCCGTGCGTTAGCGCGAACCGTAAGTCGTAGAAAAATTCTGAGCACAGAAGAAGAAACAACGGGAAATTTTATAATAGCAAAGTGCAGCAGATTAACTTTTGGACTCAAATTGGATAAAATATGAATTTTTTAATTTTACGAAATTTTCAAAAAAACTTGCTTTCGCTGGGCAAACCATCCAGTTTATTCATGTTAACTAGATGAACAAACGAAAAATATCGTGAACACTATTGCGTGTCTTAAATGATCGATAATATTTTTTGTTATTGTCATAATTAATTAATATTTAGAATTTTAAGGTATGAATTAAAAAAAAAATTTATTTTACATTTAATATTTGATGGGGGCGAGTTAAAAGTGCACTGAGTCATGCAGTGCTCTATGGGTGCAACAGTATGTTTTTGAATTCCTGAGAGAGAAGGTGTGGTCATATCAAAGGAATGTTATATATGTTTCATATCTCTCAATGCTACTCACTGTGTTGCCTATTCAAAATGGAAGAATATGTGTTTTAATTTATAAGAGAGATGGTTTGGACATATCAAAATAATTTTATACAAATTTGTTTAATATTTCTCAATACAAGTTACTGTTTTGCTGAAAAAATGGAAGAATATGGGTTGGTTTATTCATGAGCGAGATGGTTTGGTCATATGAAAAGAATGTTATATACTATATAACATTGTTTTCGAATATATAAGATATTAGGTTTAATATTTCTCAATGCAAATCAGTATTTTGCCGGCTTAAAGGGGAAGAATATGTGTTTGAATTCGTGGGTGAGATGGTTTGGACAGATCAAAAGAAAGTTATAAAATTATGTTTAATATTTCTCAATGCAAATTACTGTTTTACCGACTTAAAAGTGGAAGAATATGTGTTTGTAATTTATGAGGGAGGTGGTTTGGTCATATCAAAAGAAAGTTAAGTATATATGTTTAATATTTCTCAATACTACTTACTATTTTGCCTACCTAAAAGTTGAAAAATGTGGGTTTCAATTCATGAGTGAAAGAGTATGACGTATTTGATTTCATTTGAGAGATGGTTTGGTCATATCAATAAAATGTTATATTTTTAATATGTCTCAATGCAAATTACTGTTTTGCCGACTTAAAAGTAGAAGAATATGTATTTTAATTGATAAGAGAGATGGTTTGGAAATATACAAAGAAAATGATGTCTTGATTCCGCTTATACTAATGATTCCAACGGACTTACCGTTTGAAAATTGCAAGAATAACTTCGTTTAAAAAGTAACGAGTTTTCAGGTTTGGCACACGGAAAATTTTTGCGCGTAGGGAAACCGTCATCGTTACAGTGGAACCTCGATAAGTCGGATTAATCAGGACCGCGGCCGATCCGGTTTATCGAAAATCCGAGTAAGCCGGAGAATATGGTAAAAATTAATAAAATACTGATACTTACATACAGATAAACTTCCATTATAATTGCAAAAACATGAAATACATACATAGCACAGTAGGTACATCTAAATTACGTACAGTGGTATACAGTATTGTTCATTTCTTGGTAAAAAACTCATACAGTAACATTTTTATTGTTGAAATGTTTGTTTGATGAAAATCGGTCCGGGTTAGCCGGACTTCCGGGTTATTGGAGGCCGACTTATCGGGGTTCCACTGTATTTATTTTGCACCAAGAATAGAGTATTGTTTATAAAAAAGCATTACATTGATGCAAATTTTTGTCATACATTATTTTTTAGATTTTCTGTTAATTTACTTAGTGAACTTTGAGATATCATTATTTAATTCACAATAACACCGGTACGAAGTTCGTCGGGTCAGTAATTAAAATAAAATTAAAATTATATACAATTTTGTTTACTTTGCTGGTGCAGAATTTAGACACACAACCCTATGACGTCACGACACGTTTTAGGCTAGCTGCAATAATTTAAATTTAGAATTGTTTTTAGGGGCCAAACGGAACACAAAAACAACTTTTTATCTTTGATACATGTTTTAAATTATTTTATGTTGCGATTTATAACATTCTT